>NC_081415.1:699587618-699675118 GCF_030272615.1 Cryptomeria japonica | reverse complement strand
AATTTAAATTTTAAAATTAAGTGGTTAATCAAATACACCCTAATTTTTAAAATTAAATTGATTTCTTCAATATCTCAACATTCTAACATTTCAAAATTTTAAAATTAATAGGTGAGCTTTGGACAACCCTAATTTTAAAATTAATCTTCCCTCCTTTCAAATTTTTAAAATTAAGAGCTCATTTTTTGCCCTAATTTTAAATTTAAATTTCTATCTTCTAAGGGATATTTTAAATGTAAATTAAGAGGTTATTTTAGCAAATCCCCAATTTTCAAATTCCTAGGAGATTGCATTATCAATCTTTATTCTTTCAACCATTTTCCTAGAATTTTGCATTCTAAAATTTGAAATTCAAATTCCCAATTTCCATCCCTTAGTGAATGAGTTTTACTACTATTAGTCCTACCTATAGTATCCCCATAAGGGGAAGTTGTAGAATTAAGGCCGCCCAAGGTTTAACTACCGAGGAAATGGACCCTAATTTGGCTAGCTTTTTCAATGAGGATATTGGTGGTTCTTCCAACCCTACAAATATTCCCCTTTATCCTCTTGATAATTATTATAATGAGTCATTAACTAGGGTATCCATTGACCAATTGGTGAAGATGGACAATCAATTTGGTAATCTTCAACAATGGATGAGTCAAGAATACCCGAAAAGTGAGGCTCTCTCGTTGATTGAAGGATTAAAAAGAATGATTCAAAGTGCTAAACATGGTGTTTATATCTTGTGTGGTATTGCGCATAATTTTGATTCTAATATCATTCCTATGAAGAGTTATGTTGAAAACCTAGGTTATACACAACCTCCTAGTCACGTTAATCATTCCATTCCTTTAACAACTCATATGGCTAGTGTGCCTACCTTCACATCAAACATCATGGCTACCTCTACACAAAATGTCACACCTACAAATGTTATTCATGGGGGCAATACCTCTTCCTTCATTTCTCCTACCATGAGTGTTCCCCTTTTTACCTAATCATACTTATCACCTATAAATGTTAGTCAAGGGGGCAACTCCTTCAATCACAATTTCTTCATTCCTCCTATGAGCCTTCCATGTATTACACAACCTTCTTCATTACCTACTTATCATAGTGTCCCACCTTTTTATTCTCAATCTCTTCCTTCATTCAAAAATTTTACTCCTCCCTCTCAATCCAACATGTCTAATTTCAATCCTTCTACCGAAGCTACAGTCAATAGTCCAACCCAAACAATGTCTTCCTTACAACAACAAATATCTTCTTGTAGCGTCATAAATTGTACGCACTTGCTAGGGTGGTACAATTTCACACCTAGTTTAGCACCCGCCTTGGCACATTTTGCATTTTGCATTGCATTTACCCTTTAGCACTTAATTAATTAAATTAATTAGGTCTAGGGTTCTATTTTATCATCTCCCATATCATAAAGTTGGGCCCTTTTCATTAAAGTGTGCCCCTTTCATTTTATTCCTCTAATGCATCATTTAATCAAAAACCCTAATTAGGTCCTATTTTGAACTTGGGGGCTTGATTTCGGGGGTCAAAACATCTCGAAATCACCTGTAACTTCGGGATTCTCTCTAAAATCATCATATCCGACGGCCCTGAAAATTTGGTGAAAAGTTGTCGGGACCATGGCGCCTGGAGTGCACACGGTCCCAGACATTTTTCTCGAAATTTTAGGAGCGCGATCCAATCATAAAATAAAGCTTAACCCCAAGAAATTGGCAGGAGATTCAATCTCTAGGTCGGCCAAAAGTTGAAATTAAGACCTAGGTTTTCGTATATAAGAGCTCTCTTTCTTCATTTGAAAGGATCAGAATTTTGGTTTTCAGGGGACCTTCTATGCAGCGAAAGAGCAGATCTTTGAAGACTTCAACAACATTCAACATCCATCCATCAAGCATCTATCAATTTCATTCATCCATTTAGGATTTGAAGGCATTGAAGAACAATACGGGGTCACCGACTGAAGATTGGCTTGTACCCCTCCCTTGGGGTTGGGTATGATTTCATGTTGTTTTCATGTCTTTGCATAAGCTTCATCATATCATTTGTATTCATGCTTTAGATCACTTTTCATCTTGATTTGGAGCACTTACATTATCATGTACAATCAATTAGGGTTTACTTTCTAGGTTGCTCTAGTTTGCTTACTTGCATTTTAGGATCTTGCACACACACAAGGTCTGCACACACTACTTTTACAATACAACTTGGCTATTCGTGGAGGTGGAAACCACCAAAGCGGGGGTTTGACTAAGGCAAAACCCTATATAGCCGCCCACCATACCTTTTCAGATATAAGTGCAGGTTTCGGGATTCGGACGACGCCGCAAGTTACAGATCCGATGGAAGTAGACTGAGACAGAACAACACACCAAATTTCAGGGCAAAAGACTAGGACAGGGGCGTGGGGTGCCCTGGTCCTTCTGTCAGACAGCAAGTTTCAGACAGCTTTTCAGGTGGCAGAACAGCAGTTTCAGGAGCAGTTTTAGGGGCAGTATCAGGACAGTGGCGCCCGCGCCCTCGTCCTGAACATTTTCACTCAAATTTTAACTCTGGGTATGCATTTTCATTCTTGTCTTGTCCTTGTTTTTACAGCTTTCCATCATTTAACCTTAATTCTGCAATCTTGTTATTAGTTCATACTTGCACTTTGGGATTGAACTTGTATCATTTTATCTTTCAATTACAACAAAGGAATAGAAATCCTAATAGGTAGCCCGTGGCTCTCTCTTCCACAAAAAGAAGTAGCCAATTGTGTGATACCTCTAGGCTCTTTCGTATTCCACAATGTGTGTCAAAAGGTAGGATTAGGGCATGTTAGCCTAGTCTCGCTTTTTTCCCTACACACTTCTATGAATCAATCTAAGTACAATGTGCCCCACATTCGATGTAGCAAGCCCATTATCCAATGACATTGTTAGAGTCATCCCTCCTAAACATGTAGAAGTCCCTCAATTGGAACTTTATAATGGAAAAGGCGATCCCTTAACTAATGTTAAAACATTCCAAACTTTGTGTAGTGACTTTGCTCATGATCAAAGATTGTTAGCGAAATTGTTTACTAGAACATTAAGGGATAGAGCTTTTCAATGGTATTGTTCTTTGTCTCATTTTATTACTTATTTTCAACAACTAGCTAATGCTTTTAATCAGCAATTTCACAATAACATTGGTCCTAAAGTTACTTTGACTGATTTGATGCATTGTAAACAAGTTGTTAAAGAAAAAATAACTGATTTTATTGGTAGGTATAAGCATTTGTATTCTCAGATTTCTTTTCCTATTTTTGATCAAGATATTCAAAATATTTTCATTGCTAATTTACAAAAAGATATTAGGGATAAATTTCTCTTAACCAAGTTTACTTCGTTTCCGCAGTTGTGCGCAGTACTTCACAATTATCAACTGACCGTGTGTCAACTAAAACAATCATCTCCTTCCATGGCTCCAAGTGATAAGGGTGATAGTACTCAACAACCATTTGCAAATTTCAAACTAAACAAAGGATTCACGAAATTCAATGGCAACAAGAACAACAATCAACTGGTAGCCACTACAAGTGTGCCTCCTTTGTCTAAATACTTTAAAAGAGAAAAATAATTTACTCCTTTGAATGAACTTTTGCATAGAATTATGTCTAAGTTAATACAAAGGAATGTGTTAAAATTCCCCAAATCAAACCAATTGATCTATCTAAGACAACTTAACCTTACTTTGATGCTAAATCCTTTTGTCAATATCATTGTCAGCCTGGTCATGATACTGAAAAATGTTTTTCATTGACAAGTAGAATTCAAGAATTTATTGATAACAATACCATATCTATGGCAGGTGTGAATGATAAATGAAACAAATATGTAGCTCCTCCTAATAAAAAACTTAGGATTTTCACTGATCCTTTACCATCCCATTCCACTAATGTGTTTGAGACTGATCATCTTGCTTTCTCTCCCAATAATGTTGGCCTTGAATCTAATAATGTGGTGAACCTTGTAGATCAACAAGAACCTCCTAAGGATTTGTCCATCACATTTGATCCTAGTGAGACCATTAAAGCACTTGATGGCCCATTATACATAAGTTTAAAAATCAAAGGTATACCTTCTAGAGGAGTGCTTATTGATCCTGCTTGAATGGTTAATGTAAGAACTAAAGAATTTATTTATACTTTTCAATTGCATCAAGTGATATATGATGATACTAATGTGGTAGTTAGAGTCTTTGATGGCTTTTCTTGTCCTGATATTGGTTCTATCACACTTCTTATTGATGTCAACACTAAATGCTTAGATGTTAAATTGTCTATCATTCCTACATCCAATCAATTTCATGTGAAGTTGGTACATCCTTGGATCTCTTCCATGAAAGTGATCGCTTCCACAATTCACAAGTGTTTAAAATTTCCTTATAATGATAAAACTATAACTGTTAATCATAGCATGTATCAACTTGTAGTGAGGAATGGAGATGTTTGACTTGATTACTTTTGGTTCGAATGATTCTAGCCTCTTCAACCCATAAGTGATGCTCTCTTTAGATCATATCAAAACTAGAAAAACGAAATAGTTATATCCTTGAGTAAACCTAGAAATCCGACACTTAACATTCCTCTTGATGATCATATACCCCTTCTTAAGGATAAGATTATTCTTCCTCCTAGGGAAAGAAATAATCTTATTCCAAAGAGGCACCTATTCCTTCTCCTAAAGAGATGAGTATCCTTTCTCCCAAGAAAAAAGATATTATTTTTCCTAAATAGGAATCTATTCCTTCTCCTATGGATGAGTATACTCTTCCTCCCAAAGGTAGAAAATCTCTTCCTCCTAAGCATCAATCTATTCCTCCTAAGGCTAGACCTATCCCTCCTCCTCATGATGGACCTGGTCTCCTTCCTACACCTCCCATTACTCCTTTATATGGCATGGTTCCTCCTCCTTCATCTTATAGAGAGAAATGACCGGCCTCTCCTATTGTCCAACCTAAAAGACCTTATCCCATTCATCCTTCCCTAAAAGAAGAGACAAAACCTATACCTGATGAACCTAAACCTTTACCCAAAACTAGATGAATCTGTTGTGCGAGAGAATGTTGATGGAGATGTCATGCCAGAGCTCATGAAGTTGTTTCCCAAACCATTTCTTCTACTAAAACACCAATTATTGACATGATTCCATTTTCTCCTAAACAATATGTTCAACCTAATTCTCCAAGATGCAAAATGCTTTAAAAAAATGATGGTTTAAGTTCTATTCCTATTAGAGCTCCTATTCTTATAAATCTTGATGAAGAAGTAGGTGAAAATGTTGTAAATGGTGAAAATGTTATTCCTAATATTTCTGATGATGAATATGAATATATTGATGTTGACAACGATTTATTTGCAAAATTTTTAAAATCATTAATCCTAGCTCCTAGCAATGAACAAAGTGACTCATCATTAGAGAATGGTCCTTGTTTGGAACTTGTGGTAGCTCCATCTAATATGCTCAATGTGGCTCCTCTTGCATGTTGTCCACGTTCCTGAAATAGTGATCAACAAGATGGGGGAAGGATGACATGCTTGATTAGCTCCATTAGCACCGTAGATTCTCTCTCTCCTCTCTTGCTTATTTGTGACATTCTTCTATGTGTTTCCCCATTCTTCTATTTGTTGTCCCTAGTTTTGTCTACTTGAGGACAATGCAAAGCATTGAGATCTCTTTTGGTCTCTTCCATGTTGACTCAAAAGACACATGTGTTCCCTTCTTCCATGGTGGTTTCCTTTCTTTGGGGGGGTGAGGACAATTCTATACACATATATACATTATATACATGAGTTATCATAAAAACCATACTGATTCCAAAGTTAGGTGAAACCACCTCATTTTTTGTGTTTTGTGTTCATTATCCTTTTATTTATCCTCTCTCAAGGGCTAAAATATTGCAATAACGTTCTTTTTTTCTTGGGTGTATCTTACCTTGAGGTAGTTGCTCCCGACAAGGCATATACAATTGCTTTAACGTGGGGGCATACACCTTGCTCATGATTCTTTCTTTTGATACTTAAAGTTACTTAGCAAACTTTATCTTTGCTTTGTAATTTTTGGTGCTTTTTCTTTTCATGACTCATAGTAAGAGAACCTTACTAGTTGTAGTCATGATTCTCTCTTTCTCTCTCATGATATTCCCTTTTACCTTATCATTGAAGTAGTAAGATCCTAAAGTCCACTAGGGACTTGGTGTATCTTGCCTCTTTGACATGGTGAAAGTATTTCAATCTGAAATCCTTGTACTTTACCGTGAGTATTTACGTAAGCTCATACTCCCACTAAAGTGGGGGATAAATGTAGTGTCCTAAAATTGCACCCCTTTCAATTTCCAATCACATTTGGGTCTTTGCCTTAGTGTTTGTGCCCCTTGGTCTGATTAGAGACTTGATTATGCTCACACATGTCAAAAAATTCATTCAACTTAATGACACACCCAAATGCCACCTTGATCCTGCCCCAAATTAGGGCAGGACCAGGGCATGGTGCCCTGGTCTCCCTTAATGGGACCTATCCTTGGGCCACTCCCCCTGATGTATCTCAAATTCGAAGTGGGAAAAACCCTCCATGTCAGCTCATATCGAAAAATTAATTAATTCATCCTACAGTCAAGTGTATAAGAGGGATTTCCCCTTTCATTTGACAATCCATGATCATCCACAATCATAATCAAGCATAC
Organism: Cryptomeria japonica; assembly: GCF_030272615.1. Lineage (NCBI taxonomy): Eukaryota > Viridiplantae > Streptophyta > Pinopsida > Cupressales > Cupressaceae > Cryptomeria > Cryptomeria japonica. The sequence continues at coordinate 699,668,413 of NC_081415.1, read as the reverse complement.
AAGCATTCAAGAGCAATTGAGAATTTTTAGTCTTCCTTCAAGCTTTGGAGCAACAATAGAGTCAAGATTTCAAGCATTGAAGAGGAGATCATCATTCTATTTTATGAAATCATAATTTCATTTGGAGGCAAGCAAAAATTCACAAGGAGTTATAAGCATTTCATTTCAATCAATTCAACATCCTCTCAAAGAGGAGGATTTCTACTTTCAGTCATTTCAATTACATTATTTCAACCACTTGGTTAATTCCAAAATTGAGGTTTGACCTAAAGGCAAACCCTTATTCCCAACACATTTACCTTTCCTTTTGTGTGCAAGAAATAGGTGCACAGTTGTACCTCTGGAATTTATCTTTATTTGTAGAGACGGAAGAACCCTTTTCGATGCACGGAAATTTTGAAGGACCAAAAGGGTGGACGGCCTAGTCCAGACACATGGTCCCTACTACTTTTGCCAGATTTCGTAGAGCATCTTCAAATCATCTCAAACTTCTCAGATCCAGGTGCACGACAAAATCCCGAATCTGTAGCTCACTGTTTTCTCATACTTGTCTTCATTTTCCAACACTTAGTCTTAGCTCAACTAGTCAACTTACAAAGGAGGGTCAAACATATTCCATTTCAATCAATCTACTTAGTATTCAGTCCTAATCTGATTAGTGACTAAATCTAGTGGATTTACCCCCTCTTTTGAATGTAAAGGCATCTTACCCAAGCGTAAATAGATGATTTGGTGATTTCTCCTCCATTGTTGCAAATTGCCAAGTCACCTAAATTTTCCCCTTCACAGTATGTATGTATGTATGTATGTTTGTGTATCTATCTATATGTATATATCTATATACATATGCATGCATATATATGTATACATCCATATACATATACATATACATATACATATACATATACATATACATATACATATATACATACATACATACATACATACATACATACATAGACACACATACATACATTCATACATACATACATTCATACATACATTCATGCATACATACATACATGTGTGTCTATGTGTGTGTTATTTTAATACCCATACATACTTTTATTTATATATTATCGATTAATATATGGATATGATCACACAAAGGTTTAACCTATCATAAATATTCAATCACTCATCCCAAATCAACCAAAACATTACCAATTCTGACGGAAGGTTACTTACCATCTCCTAACTAACTTGGCTCAACTCGACCAACTAGGATGTGAGTGTGATAGCCCAATTAGGCATGTATTAAAGATTACCAAACTAAGTTCTTCTCCTGAGTGAAATTCTTCCTCCCTTCTAGAGGCTTGATCATTTCCTGCATCCAACTTAGTAAATTACAATAGTAATTAGCCATCATCAATACACACATATGCATCATAGATTTTGCGCATTCATTCATTAGATTTTCCAATCAAGATAAATATGTTAAAAATGTAATCATGCATAAAATCATATTAACTAAACAAAGTAACAATAAATAGGTAATATCACAATGGGGTGTAACAAGATTGAGTTTAATTATCAATGTCCAATTGATCTTATATAAAAAAGTATGTAGCCTAGTTGATTGATTTCTATTATTTTGTAGGACCAATGTGCAATATCCCACTGGTAAAACTTCTATAGAATGATACAATAGACTTGAAAAGTAAATCTCACTTCTCCAAGGAAAGATACAATGATATTACAATAAGATATTATAAATTATTATGGAAGAAGCATCTGACAAATGCTAATAGTGCAATCCTCTTTGTACTCCAAATACTATGTCACAAAAATTTTGCGTGCTTCATAACCATCTCATGTAGCACTAAATTATTTTGCATATAAAAACACTTCACATCAACTCTCACATCTTCACAAATGATTTAAAATTCTTATATATCCTTTGCAGCATCCCAAAAATATCAATTAATGTCAACTCAATTAGGACCTAACAAATGAAATGTGCAACACAACATAAGTCAGCCTCAAATGCATTTGTCATCATCAAAATAGGTTGTAGATAAACCTAAGACTTAACTAAACTCCTACCATGTCATAACACATACTTCAAAGCCAATGAAATAGATCATAGTCAACTGCAATTGAATGAACATACCCAATCAACTCAAGTATCAACACCACTATCAAAACTGCTAATTGTTTGTCTTCTTACCATCAGAGAGAGATTCAAAACATTATGTAGACCAAGATGAATGTATTGAAGACTATTTACAACCTTTCTATGAACATCTCCTGAAGTAATCAATTAGTGTTGGTGTAGAAGAACAACATCATTAAACTGGTAAACATTGTGCAAACTAGACAAACTGTGACATTAACATGATGGATACTATGCATTGGAGCACCCACACACTTTAAAATTACATCACTTATCCAATATGCCATCCTTATCATATCCGCAAAACCACAAGGCCATACCAAGCATTGTAGTAGAATGCAAATCATTTTAGTGAGCCAACAAAAACACCTTATACTAACAAATTGTGATATGGAGTACAAACCCTTATAACTTTCTGTGTACAAATATGAATGTCACAAAAACCAATAGAAGGATGCCTTAAATACTTCTTAGCTTAACTCCAAAATTACACACCCAAAGCATACAATGTGAATGATGCAGTGCAAATTACCAGTCCATTAATATAAGAAATTACATCATTCTATACTTATGTACAAATTTCCTCAATCAACCAAATATGAAACTGAACTCAAACATTGTCCAACTAACTTCTTAAACATGTAGACACCAACCAAAATGACTGCATCTTATGACTAAAACATAAATCAATGCATACTAGGTATCCAAATTGATATACTTCCATCTAATGAACCTCCAAATTGTCTTCTATGTCTCTATCCAATCTAAATTGGCACAAATACTCTCAAATATATGGCACAATTGCTCTCAAATATGCCCAACACACATCATCAATGACCAAAATATATACTCCAATTATTTCCTCAAGGAAAACACATATTATCAAACATCAAGTTGACATGAACGACAAAACATATGCCCAACAATCTCCCATTTTGCCATTGATGGCAACACTCCCAAAAGCAATCTTCTACATCTATACATACTCTCCCCTTTTCACTAGTATCTATATTATCTATCCTGTATATTTTCCCCTTTGACATCAGGGAAAAAGGGCATGGTATCCACATGTATTCCCCTTAATAGTGTGCATTATTTTAAAATTCTCTCTCTTAGATGGAGATCCCCCAACAATACGGATACTACATACAAAAATCTTCAACTTAAACCCAAAATTGTACAACCAAAAAATCTCTCATCTATACCTTAGCAACCCCTTTAGAAGGTAAGATACTCTTATACTTTATCTTGAGATGAGCCAAATTGGTATCCCAAGTAGCCTTTGTTGAGGTAAGAATCTAGTTTTGGCATCCAAAATATATGTATAAGTCCTCAGCTACCTCAACATTATCCAATATATTTGCTCTACTTGTCCCAAAATATTGGACAAAGAAGACAACCTCAAGTCTACTACAACATACAAAATGATTCTTTATTTTATCTCTCTACTCTTGTTACAAAAATAGCTACAAATGAAGTTGTTCTATTTGAACCCTAGTGGGGTCATCTTTATCTTTTCCTAGATCATATACTCCACCCAATTGAAAGAATTGCGACTCAATTGAGTCAATCTAACTTTTGATACTTTTTGTTGATTTTGGCCACCTTAAAGAAAATTGATATAATGTTGTAGCTTCATCAACTTAGTCCTTAAACTTCTTTATGTTCTTCTATAGTGTATTATGTTCATTAGCACACCACTTAAACACTTCAACCATCTTTTTATCATTAAACTTTCTTAGGGCTTCTTCCTTTTCTTTCTTCTCTACATTAAATGAGTGATCCTTAAAGGAATCCATAATAACTTTAAATTATATTCTGGAGATAATAATGAATCAATATCTACCTTCAGTAAGCTCTCATGTATGATCATTATTGCATCATCAACGAGATTAGATTTCTTCACATGCTCCTACAAAAACTCTTTCCTACCTGATTCATGCAACATATCAACCAATTGAAAATTGTGAAGTGAGGAAATTTTAAACAATTCCATTTTTCCCTCATGTGTTGGCATTTGTAATAGCTATGGAGTAACCATAGGCTCAAACTATATTTGGAGACCTAATAGGTGTTTAAAGGAATCAAAAGATCCCTCACCGACATCTTTACTATCTTTGGAATCAACAATTTTCTTAATTAATTTATATGCAATGTCATGATCCTTCTCAAGATTGTTCTCTTCTCCTTTCCACTTTCAATGTTCAATACATCATCCTTTTCCTTTTCTTCTTTACCTCCTAAATTTGTGTTCCCTTATGCATTTGTGTTCTCTTCAACACCAATGTTTCTTGTATTCTCTTCATTTCCTCCAATCTTCTTTGCATTTCCAATGTTCTCTGAAACATATTGTTCCTCATTCTGATCAATATTGCCTACAGGAGGAGCACTCTCTTTATTCCCTTTCTTTACATCCAGTGTATTTGTATTATACTTCTCTAGAGGAAAAGTCTCTTTGTTTGGATCAATACTACCACTAGTCATAGTCACATGCTTATTAAAAATAGACATATCAACATCTAAATATGTTAGAAATTTATTCTAAGTCACTATCACTACAAGGAACTTGTTCTTCTATTAATACTCCATCCTCCTTCATATCCTTCAAGATATTTGTAGTAATATCTTTAGTTTCCCTCGATACTTCCTCTTTGTCCTCTTCTCTTGTGCTCATAAGGGTATTCACCCTATGTTTTGATCTTAGTTCTTGAGCCCGTCTCTGAGCCACTTTAGTTTTCTCTTCTTTAGATAGTGTTAATCTAACCCACAATAATGCTTCTTCTCTTAGTTTTGCATCAATATTTATAGCTTCTTATCTCTTCCCCATCAAAGCATATGCAAGGTTCTTAAAAAGATAGTAAAAAATATCACTTAAATTACATTTTATAATGTACATAATGATCGTTTGCTCTATGATCTTTGGATAAAGTTCAACAATTCTCTCTAATGCTATGTGGTATTCAATTTCATTCAAAATTGCATCCAAACTAATATGATCTTATTCAAGAGACTCTAGAGGAGTCTTCTTTGTTTTCTTTTCCTCTCTCTTCAATATTCCTTTTCCTTCGTCCTTTATTTTAGAGCTTCCTTCATTGTCACCATGATATGTTTTCTTTTCTCTTCTCTTCAATTCAAAAGCCTTTATTTCTTATTCTTCTTCAACTTCATCATATTCTTCATCAATATACACATTTTTCTTTTCTCTCTTTTCTTGTTTCTTTCTTCTTGATTTATTCTTCTCATTTGTCTTCTCCTTCTCAAGTACAATAGTAGCAGATCTCTTTCTACTTAGTGGAGTTTGTGAAATTATGGAAGGTGTATAAAGTGTGGTAGTAATAGTAGTAGACCTTCCAATTCTCTTAGTTGATTAAGGTGATTGTGGGGCATTTGAAGCAGCCCTATATGCCTCAACAATACTCCTAGATGGTACTCCTAACTTCTTCTCTAGATCACCCTTCATTTTCTCAAATCTCCCATCCACTTTTTTTCTTTTAATCAGATTGTTTGTTATTTCTTCATAAGTACCAAATATTTCTGCATTAGGGTATTTAGGTTTCTTGATCAATATATCTACATATCCAATCCATTCAGGTCTAAATACCTCATATGGAAAAATAGGGATCCATGAAGTCTTTGACTCAGTAGCCTCGATATAGTAGTTATCTTTATCAACCATAAAAGTGATCACTTATTTATATGTTTCTACTACCTCTGCAAGTATCCCGTATCTCATATTCAAATCTCATTCTAAAATGTTTTGAAAAATCCCCAATAGGCTGCGTCACTAGCTTTCCCATTTGAAAATCTATGCACATGATCTATGATTTGTGATCCTATAGACACGTTTTTCCTCCAACACAACATTTTTAACATCTAGCAATTCCTTCATGAAATAGACCATTAAACAAATAATTAATGGACCATATTGGAATGGATACTTTTATTCCTTTGTCTTATGTAAATTCTCCACTAGATAATGCCTTTGAAGCTCACACAAATCAAACTATTTACCCTCTTTGACCATTTGATATGCAGTATGTATGGTAGTTGCAGATGTAGAACCCTCTCTATTGGTAAAGTAGATTTTATATGCAATATCCATACAAGCATACCTAACTCCCAAATCAACAATGTCATCATTGGTAAGTGCCCTTTTGTCAAAATTTTCTTTGGTTAACCTTATAACCACATCATACTTCACAGATTTCAGTGTAGGTACTTCTCTTGTGGGACACAAACTGGTTACTTCCCTTATAGCTTCCTTGATTATCATGTAGGGTTGGTCTAACTAGATGAATTCTTCATGTCTATGACTCAATACAATTAATGCCATCTCTTCTTTATAAAACATAGGACAACAAATTCAAGCATCCATTTTCTTATCTCCCATGGTGGCATATTCAAGTTTCAACATGTATTGGTCATCCAACAAATTCTATTCTCTAAAATTTACCATTTTTTACATGGTCATACTCATCCAAGTGATCTTGAATGTAAATATACACATCCTTAGTGTGTATAAAATTGATAAGAATGTGAGAAAATTCCCTAGCGGTGTCATTTGCAAAAGATTTGTATGGGCGCTTCTTAAATGGGGGTTTTTGGCTTGTCCACGATATCTATAACCCTAGGAGTAGTCATTATAAACCTCTGAACTTAGGGTCTATATAAAATACTATACAATATCTATAAAACTAATGGTCAAGGTTTGCACATGGATGCACTTGCAAGTTCTCTTCACTCCTCAACTCCACAATCACTCTTGAATTTTTCAATTAAGGTGAAAAATGACAAAGTTTTGCATATATAACTCCTACTAATTGCATTACATGTTTTTTGGATTCAGAAAATTTTAACCCTTTTGCCATAACAAGGATCTATCAAACACTCTATAATCCTCCATAAGGAAATAATTTGGCCTAGAAAACTGACCAACTGACTTAGTATCACTACACCATCATGTCCACATCATCTTGACCAATATAATGAAGATTTCAACATCTATGCTTCACAAGGGGTCTGAAAAGTTTGCAAATATAAATCCCCCTAAACCTATACAATTTTTATTTAGTTTTTTAAAGAACCACCTGCACCCACTTGAGGTATAGATCCATCCTTCACAACATTGTCTTACTTTTCTTCTAATTTATTGAACCATATCTTTTCCATCTCTTTCTTCATTTGAACTAGATCAACCTTCTCCTATGGAACAAAAGACCTGACATTCTTTCATTTGAAAAAGTTAGCAATATCTCCTTGTTTATTCCAGTTATAGCATGTAATGCAATATTGCAAAAAAATTCCACTCCTCACATTGGATCTATAGTCAGTAGCATTATGGAATTTTTTTTTGTGTGTAATGATAACCATTGAAAGATTGAGAATTCCTAGCATTGTTTATATTCATAAAACTATTTCTCATCATTCTACTTTTGCACTCAGTTTCTTTATGACCAAATTCATTGTGGGTATAACAATGACCATTAAATGTGGTGCAGGGCACCTAACACTCCAAGCATGCAATTTTATTTTCTTCTAAGTTTTGTATGTTGTATTTTATGATGTGATAATGGGACAACCATTTGGGACTCAGTAGAGCCATGGTTGAGTTGTCTAGGTTTTTTATTGTGTCATTTGTGTTCAGGATGCTATCAACCTAGGAAGTTGTAATCTAAGGTTGATCACATAAGTAGTACTCTGGATCATTGTCAACATGTAATAGGGGTCTATTTTTTTGTGTTTAGGACTTCTAGGGTGCTTGAGGGCCTTTAGGAGCCTTGGAATGCACTAGAATGAAAATTTGTATCTCAGGTGTCAAAAAGATGTAAAAGTTGTTGAGCAACATTTTGCAAGTTTTTGCAAAAGTTGCATTTTTTATGATTGGTGTTGCAAATTTGGTTCAACCAACTAAAACATCAGCATATAAGCCAAAAATCTAGTTCATTTTATGGGTTGGAGAATTTGGAATGCAAGAACAAGTTTGTGTTTTCAAGTAATCTTGGTTTTTCACCGTTTTTGACAAATTTTTCTTTATTTTCATAGCTTTGTATGTTCCAATACAGGCTTGTCAGAGAAATATCATTGTAGGGAATGAGTGATTGTTGAGTGTACTTTCCAAAAAGGTAGATTAGTATTTTTTTTTTGTTTGGTTGCAGAGATCTCATTCATTCTCTAAAACTAGTTGTAAAACCCTTGCAAGGTAGGGTTTAAGAGCAAAATGACTCTAACCTGAGCATCCATTGATGGAACCTGTTGAAATCAAGTGGAATAATAGGTTAGGGTCTTTAGATATTATTAGAGTAGGTTTTTTTGTCTTGCAGGCCTTTGTGGAGGAGTAACAATGAAGCCCTAGGCTCACCGCTAGGAGTTGGTGAGTTCAGACAACAGAAGATGTGCAAATTCTGAGCACATATGGATTGGTGGAAGAGAAATAGACCCATGGTTGGAAATCCCTTTGAGTTCCCTTGAATAATCCCTAATTATATTTGGCATGTGTTTTTACTGGTGAAGGGTTTTAAAGCAATCTTTCCAAGTCACCTGAGTAGGCATAAACCCTTGAAATTAGTGGAGTATTGGAAACCCCATGTGTAAGGATAAAACAGATGCAATTTTCCAATATTGTCTGTAACTCTGAATAGGGTACTTGAATATACAATTTTTTTGTGGCCTTGTGTGTAAAGTTTTTAAACCAAGTCCTAAAAACTGCCAAGCGAGGGCTAATTGAATTAGGCCTATTTGAGCCCGGTGGAGTCAAAGAGAGGCCAGTAAACCTTAACGATGGGTTTTAAGATGCCCAAATACCTTAAAGACCTCAAATACATAATGTAAATGCATTTTAGAACACAAAGAACCAATTAGTGTATTGTGATCCTTTGCAGGGGTGGTTGGAGCCTGAAAAGTGGTGTTGGGGATTGAGGTGAAAGCCTCAACATGAGGTGTTGATTGACTAAGATTAGTGGCTATACCTTGGAGGCAAGCCAAAATGGATCAGACCTTGGAGTTATAGATATAAAAACCCCTACCAAGTGCCATTGATGGGCTTGAGAATTTAGAGGGTTGAGTAGGCAAGTAAACCAAGAAGGTGATTGGGACAAGCTCCAAAACTCTTTGCATCAAAATGGTTGAGGCCTTGGAATCCTAGATGAATTTATGTTCAATGTACTCCTACATTCAAGTAATTACCATTAAAGGACTGAGAGTGCCTGGTTTGAGTAGTCTAATTTTGAGTTTACCTTTTGTAATGGTTCCTCTTATTTTGGACTTGAGTGAAGTTGTTCATATCCCCCCTTGTCTTCTTGGATTCATCTTGAGCCTTTTCTTTACCTTTCTCATTCATGTCATTAGTTTAGAGCTTTCTTCCTTTTCAAAACCAAGACCACCCTTGTTCTTTTATGGTTTCTAATAATTGAGCATCTCATCAAGCAGTTCACTAATACCTTTTAGTTTTAAACCTTTTTCTATTTGTACTTTTCCATCCTTCAATTTCTTTCTCAAAGCGATAATCTCTTCTTCATGCTTGGTACATTCAACAATTTTATCATGAAGCTTAGTTTCTAAACAATCACCAACTTTCTTTCCTTCTCCAATTTAAATATTTAGGTTTACTATGTCATTTTCTACCTTTTTAAGTTTTTCATCACGATTTTTGCTTCTTTCATTCTTATTCTTCAATTTGACAATTTCATCCTCTACCATTTAAAGTTTTTCTTTGTAATCCTTGCTTTTTGTAACTTGATTTTTTAGTCTGAAAATCATCCTTTATGCCTTATTGAATTTGATTTTATAATCTTTACATTCTTCCCTTGGAACATCTAAATCATTAAGAGAAAACTAGAGTTCTCCTTCTAGGTATACCTTACAATCAACAAGAACAATTCCCCATCCTCCAGGTTCATTGTTTCTAATTCTTCTTTCGAAAGAATCTCACTATTGAACACCACTCCAAATCCTTTATGTTCAAATGCAAGTCTACAAGTCAGTTGTTAGACAATTACCTTAGGAACCTTGCTCTGATACCAATTGTTGAACACACTCGAATGGTGAGAGGGGGGGGGGGGTATGAATCAACATAAACTAAAACTTAACCATTCATTAACATTCAAAACAATAAATTTGAGTATTACAAACCATAGTGTTGGCATTTGGAGGAATTGATTATGTGTTGCATGGATGTTTTGTCATTGATGGCAACACCAGTTGTTTTGGTTGTTTACCGGTTTCCGGTAGAGTGATTGGTTTATGATATTGATCTGGTATGATTCGGTATGCTTTGGTTTATGGAATTGGTTTAGAACTGTCATTCATGCTATTCAGATGTGTATCATGATTGATTGGTTCAGTATTTGATGACTCAAGAGCTATCATTTGTTCTAGTAAGCCTTTTGGTCACTAATAAGGGTTTTACCGACAGAGCTTTGTTGAAGATCTTTTGATGCACGTGATAAGTGGTGTTGGTGCAGCTTCTAGATGGATTTCAGGATGCTATTAGTTATCATGTTAATGTTCTAATTTATTAGTGGTGTTGGATTTGGTTAATGGCGACCTATTTTGGGTCTGATGCTATCTAGATTATGGATCGGTTTATGTAACGTGTTGGAGGATGTTCCTGATGCATTACCGACATGATTTAATGATTGGTTTATATTGTTTTCAACCTAATCTAGCTTGGTTAATCATTGGATTGTAGGTTTATGTTATGAACTTATTGTATTATCTTTTAGGTGGCCGACCTAATTTTTTAGGTCCTAGGTTGGTATAAATATGATGTAAGATCTCTTTGTAGATCATGGAATGGGTATATGGTAATGGGATATAGGATTCTCTGTGTGTGAATATTGTTATAATCATATGTAGAAGGTTTGGTCAATCATAGGTGATCGAATTGGGTTTGTAAGAGAGGTTTAAGACCTCCAATACCGAGCTTAACGAGAACTATTCTCAGGCATAGGAGATGCTATCTTTGCAGTTCAATCTTCATTTCGAATTGTAGTCTGGATTTAATTTGTAGTTAGCGAGGCTCCTTTTTGTGATGAACAGTGCACTCTAGGCTGTTGGCCTTCCTGCATGTGCAAGTCCCTCATATTGAAATGACATACTTACTGCAGAAGTATTATCTGACTGTGGGTAGGCTTACCACCGTGGTTTTTCCCTTTACTGGGTTTTCCACATACAATTCTTGGTGTCATGTGTTCTGGATGGATGGTAACTATTTTGTGATTTATGTTTATGTTTAATTGCTATATCACTTATTGTGGTATTTGGTTTATGCATTTTGGTATTGAGTTTATGTGTTTTGATAATAAGGTTTTGAATGGTTAAAGTTCTATAATCCCATGACAATTGATTTATCGTTGTCTAACAATTGGTATCAAAGCTTGGTCCTCTCTATAAAAGCTTAACCACTTGAGGAAGATCCTATGGCATCTTGCAGTTCAAGTTCATCAAATATATCTACAGTTGTTTTTTGGAGAGAAATTTCTAGGCTTGATGGAACAAATTACAGGGTATGGAAGTTTCAGATGGAGACTCACCTGAGATGTCTTGGAAAGGAAATTTGGGAGATCATTGAGAAAGGTGTTACATCATTTAATTCGACATCTGGTAATCCTCCTTCAGCAGGCCTGGATAAAGAGCTTGACAATGATTGTAGAACTAGAGAAGCCCTTTTGTGTGCATTTTCTGATCAACAAATAATGGGACTAACTGACAAATCAACTGCAAAGGCTATATGGGACAAATTGGAGACTCTGAATGAAGGTGACCCTAATGTTAAAATTGCTAAACTTGATGGTTACTGGGTGAGGTATGAGAACCCGAAGATGGAAGAAGATGGAATGATTACTACTTTTATGGAGAGAGTTAATGAGATTGTTTTTGGAATTCAATGTTGTGGTGGATCTCTGAGCGAAGATGAAATAGTTTCTAAAGTACTAAGAGATTTGCCACCAACTTATAAGATGAAGGCTACTGCATTTAATGAGCTAAGAACTATTGTAAACACCTATGTTAATAGGGATACCTTAGTTGGGAAGTTATGTGCTTTTGAGCTTGAGGAATTTGGACCTTCTGGAGCTGTGAAATCTGAACCTGCTTTTCATGCATCTACATCATCTACCGACAAGAGTGATTGGAAAGCTTTATATGCAAAGGAACTAGAGGATATGAAAAAGGAAGATGAAGAGTTTGAGAAACTTGAAGCCTTATTTGTTAGAAGAGTACCTAAAGGACTGGCAAGAAGTAAGTATGAAGGAAAATCACCTTTTAAATGATTTGCATGTAATAAGATAGGTCATTTTGCATATAAATGTCCTAAAAGGAATTCAAGATTTGAAGAAAGAGCTAGAAGATCTTTTAGGCCTAACTATGATTATTAGAACAAGTATAAGTATAGGAAAAACAAAGACAAATTATGCTACTATGCAGATGAGGAAGGAAGGTGTGACTGATTCTGATGATGAACCGATACAAGATTCAACTAGTAGATCCGGTAATGGAAAGGAATGGGTATTTTTGGCTATCAAGGAAGATGATCTAGTACCTGAAGAGAAGGCCCCTATTGCTAAAATTGAAGACAAGGATGAATGGGTATTTCACAGTGGATGTTCACATCATATGACTAGAGATAGAAGGAAGTTCTTATCTATGCAAGAATTTGATGGTGGTATGGTTAGATTTGGAGATGACAAAGAATGCATGATCAAGGGAAGAGGAACAATATGATTGGATGGTAAGCATAACACTGATAATATTTATTATGTTTAAAGTTTAAGGCATAATCTTTTGAGTGTAGGATAGTTGGTGGATAAGGAATTATAGTTACAGTTCAAGGATGGAAAATGCAAGATTATCAACACATCTGGATTAGATATTGCAACCGGTACACAGACTAAAGGTAATATCTTTCATTTGAACTCCGGTGAGAAGACATGTTTGATTGCACAAGTTGATGAGAGTTGGCTATGGCATAAGAGGTTGTGTCACGTGAATTTTGATTGCATTGTGAAGATCAGTTATACTAAGGCAGTTTTTGATATACCTAAGATTGTAAAGCCCTATAATCCGGTATGTAAGGAATGTCAAATGGGAAAGCAAATCAGAACTTCTTTTAAGAGTATACAAGACAAATCTAATGATGTTCTTGATATTATTCATACTAATTTGTGTGGTCCTACTAGAATCAAAAGTTTTCAGGGTGATAGATATTTCATGTTAAGCATTGATGACTATTCAAGATTGATGATGTGGGTTACTTTTCTAAGGGAGAAGTCTGAAGCATTTGCAAAGTTTAAAATCTTTAAAGCTAAAGTTGAGACAAAGACAAGATTGAAGATTAAATGTTTAAGGTCAGATCAGGGTGGAGAATTCACATCTGGTGAATTTAACAACTATTGTGAGAAGAATGGGATAAGGAGACAGTTGTCTGCACCTCGAACACCTCAACATAATAGAGTTGTGGAAATGAAGAACATAACTATCTTGGATGCAACTAGAACTATGATGATGGAAGCTAATTTTCCTCATATCTACTAGAGAGAAGTTGTAAGCACAACGGTATACACATTCAACAGGGTTCATATCAAAGGAGATACCGGTAAGACACCTTATGAGTTATGGTTTGGTCATATACCAACAGTCAAGTATTTCAGAATCTTTAGTAATACATGCTATATCAAAAGAGATGATTCCATTGGAAAGTTTGATCCTAGATGTGATGAAGGATATTTATTGGTTATTCTAATGAAAGTAAAGCATATAGATGTTATAACAAAAGATTGCAGAGAATTGTGGAGAGCACAAATGTCAAGGTGGACGAGCATAACATAAGTCAAATCAGAACTTATGAGAGAGAACCGAAAGTGGAAGTGATCATAACTGAACTGGTAGCACCTACACCAGAACAAAATGTTGAACCAGTTACTCCAGAAATATTAGAAAATTCAATAGTAATTGAAGATCAAGATGAAGGAATAGAAAATCAAAAGACTCTTAGGTAAGTAAGGTTGAATCATTTATAGATCAAATAATTGGAGACAAAAGCAAAGGAGTGATGACAAGAAGAAGGTTGGAAACTAATGAGGTATGTTTTATTTCTCAAGTTGAACTGACATCAGTAATTGAAGCTTGTAAAGATGAAAGTTGGATGAAAGCTATGGAAGAAGAATTAGATCAGATAGAAAATAACAACACATGGACTTTAGTTCCTCGGCCTAAAAATAAGAATGTTATTGGAACTAAATGGGTTTTTAGGAATAAATTGAATGAGGATGGACAAGTTGTGAGGAATAAAGCTAGATTGGTTTGTAAAGGATATTCTCAGAAGGCAGGAATTGATTATGGTGAAACCTTTGCACCGGTAGCTAGGATTGAAGCTGTGAGATTATTTCTTGCTTATGTTGCACATAAGAACTACAAGGTTTATCAGATGGACATTAAGTGTGCATTTATGAAGGGAGATCTTGAAGAGGAAGTTTATATTGAGCAACCTGATGGATTTTCACTTCCAGACGATAAAAACATGGTTTGCAGGTTAAAGAAAGCTTTATATGGATTAAAACAAGCCCCTAGAGCTTGGTATGCAAGTCTGGATATATATATCTTTTGAAGCTTGATTTCACTAAAGGTAATGCTGATAGTAATTTATATTATAAGATCACTGATGAAGACATTGATTATTGAGGTCTTTGTTGATGATATCATTTTTGGAGGTGAAGAAAAGTTGTGTATGGAATTCTCTAACATAATGAAGAATGAATTTGAGATGTCTATGATTGGGGAGATGAGATTTTTCTTAGGTTTACAGATTACTCAAACTGATAAAGATATTTTCATCTGTCAAACTAAGCATGCTAGAGAGGTGTTGAAGAAATTTGGTATGGAAAATTGTAAACCAGTTGGTACACCTATGGTTACAAGTGATAAATTGACAAAGAATGATGCATCTGCACCAATAAATCCTACTAGGTACAAGTCTATGATTGGAGGTCTGTTATATCTAACTCAGATTAGACCGGATATAATGAATGTAGTTTGTATTGTATCAAGATATCAAAGTGATCCTAGAGAAAATCATGAGAGTGCGGTGAAAAGGCTTTTCAGGGATTTGCAGGGAACAATTGAATATGGTTTGTGGTATCCTAAAAATGACAACTTTACATTATGTGCATATATAGATCCAGATTGGGCTAGAGATGTTGATGACTAAAAGAGAACATCCGATGGAGCGTTCTTTATTGGAAATAAACTTGTTTCATGGATCAACAAGAAGCAGCCATGCACCTCTTTATCTACTATTGAAGCTGAGTATGTTGTTGCTACTACTAACTGTACACAAGTTCTATGGATGAAGCAAATATTGAAGGATATAAAGGTGGATTATAATGAACCGGTAGTTATTCATTGTGATAAATTTGCTGCTATTGATATATAAAAGAATCTGATATTTCATTCTAGGACAAAGCACATATCTATCAAGTATAACTTTTTGAAGGAAAAGGTGGAAGCAAATGAATTAAGACTGGTTTATGTGAACACTAAAGAGTAGATTGCAGACATCTTCACTAAACCTTTACCTAAAGAATCATTTGAGTACTTCAGAGATAGATTGGGGGTTTCTTCCCCTTCGGTAGAGACTTGAGTGATGTTGATTGACATTAGTCTGCTATGCATTTACAAAGCTACTATTCATTCTGGATTGATGTGGTGGTTCTACTACTCAGGGGGAGTAGTGAGCTGTAAGATTCAGATGTTTTATGATTTTTCTTTGATATTTATGTTAGACTTTTGGCATTGATGTCAAAGGGGGAGTGATATATGTAAAAAATAGAGCTTAACAAAATATCAGTCAAAGGGGGAGAAATCAAATATTAACAAAGATATCATTCATTGGGAGAGTTTGGTTAAGAGCTTCATTGCTATATCATTTTGTGGGAGATTGTTGGTTGTTTGGTTAAGAGCTTGGTTAAGAGCTTCATATGATTTATGTTTATGTTTAATATCTAGTGTTGCCATCAATGACAAAGGGGGAGATTGTTGGCATTTGGAGGAATTGATTATGTGTTGCGTTGATGTTTTGTCATTGATGGCAACACCAGTTATTTTGGTTGTTTACCTATTTCTGGTTGGTTTCGGTAGAGTGGTTGGTTTATGATATTGATTTGGTATGCTTTGGTTTGGATCTGTCATTCATGCTATTCATATGTGTATCATGATCAATTGGTTCAGGATTTGATGACTCGAGCTATCATTTGTTCTAGTAAGCCTTTTGGTCACCGATAAGGGTTTTAACCAGTACAACTTTGTTGAAGATCTTTTGATGCACGTGATAAGTGGTGTTGGTGCGGATTCTAGATGGATTTCGGGATTCTATTGGTTATCATGTTCATGTTTCAGTTCATTGGTGGTGTTGGATTTGGTTTATGGCGACCTATTTTGGGTCCGGTGCTATCTAGGTTATAGATTGGTTTATGTAATGTGTTGGAGGATGTTCCTGATGCGTTACCGATAGGATTTAATGATTGGTTTATATTGTTTTCGGCCTAAGACAACTTGGTTGATCATTGGATTGCGGGTTTATGTTATGAACTTATTGTAATATCTTTTAGGTGGTCGACGTAATTGTTTAGATCCTGGGTTGGTATAAATATGATGTAAGATCTCTTTGTAGATCATGAAATGGGTATATGATAATGGGATATATGATTATCTGTGTGCGAATAATGTTATAATCATATGCAGAAGGTTTGGTCAATCATAGGGGATAAAATTGAGTTTGTAAGAGAGGTTTAAGACCTCTGGTACTGAGATTAATCATAACTATTCTCAGGCATAGGAGATGTTATCTTTACAGTTCAATCTTCATTCCGGATTGTAGTATGGATTTATTTTGTAGTCAGTGAGGCTCCTTTTTGTGATGAGTAGCGTGCTCTAGTCTATTGACCTTCTTGCATGTGCAGGCCCCTCATATTGTAATCACATACTTACTGCAGAAGTATTATCTAATTGTGGGTAGGCTTCCCACTATGGTTTTTCCCTTTACCGGGTTTTCCACGTACAAATCTTGGTGTCATGTTTTC
Organism: Cryptomeria japonica; assembly: GCF_030272615.1. Lineage (NCBI taxonomy): Eukaryota > Viridiplantae > Streptophyta > Pinopsida > Cupressales > Cupressaceae > Cryptomeria > Cryptomeria japonica. The sequence goes on along the minus strand of NC_081415.1, from coordinate 699,651,226 downwards.
TGGATGGATGGTAACTATTCTATGATTTATGTTTATGTTTAATTGCTATACCAGTTATTCTGGTATTTGGTTTATGCATTTCGGTATTGAGTTTATGTGTTCCGATAATAAGGTTTTGAATGGTTAAAGTTTGATAATCTGGTGACAGCTGATTCACCACCTCCCCCCCCTCTTAGTTGTCCTCTAGTTATTTGAGTTGTCTAACACAAGAGATCCAAAGGTAACTCAACAACTATAAGACTCTTACACACAACGTCCATCTCGTACACCTAATATATAGGAGATACAATACATGAAATCGTCAAACAATATTACAAAAATGTGAGCTAAAACCACCAAAAAAGTAGTGCCCAACTTATCTCCATTCTAAGATGCCCTATGATGTGTAAAAACACACACCAACACGTGTAACACCCTTTTATAGCTCATTTATGTGTCTAACACATTTTTTATATTTCTCATTTTAGGAGACCCAACTTTCAAGGCCCATAACTTTTGATCTGTGTGTTTGATTGATGAACTGTTTGAAGTGTTGGAAACCTTGTGAAGTGATCTATGAGACTAAAATTGACTATACAAGTTACAATCACTTTTTGACCCAAACAATTCCTCTAAGGCCTTCAAAATTGACTTTGAAACTCTTAAATGAAACTTAAAAAAAAAGAAACTTCTATATCTAAAAATTGAGACATGATCTTGCAACAAAATTTTATCAAAATTCTTTTTTTAGCCAATCCATAGCTTTGGGGAAAATCTTAGACCAATCCGTGCTCAAATGTAAACTTACTATAAATAGTAGCCTTATGTAAATGAAAGGTTGAGACATCATTTTCCTGACAAAATCATCAAAATTATTTATCTTATTGTTGCATTCCTTCTTTATATGGCATAATTTAACATAGTTCTAATATTTAAACCTATCTTTACCATGGTTTTTAGAACATCACATTGACTTGTATCTCTCCTTATTTCCCTTTTTCATTACCACCTTTTCTTTGGGTTTACCCTAGACTTTATCATATAATTCATCATTGGAACCATGGATTTCCTCCTCATTTATTTACTAAAAAAATTATCAATAGGGCATCCTTCTTGGGCTTTATAACCACTATTTGCAACTATTATATTCTTCCAAGGTTTAGGTAAAGAACAAAGCAAGAAAATACACCTATCCTTTTCATCAAGCTCATCATCGATAATTCCTAGTTGAAACAAAACTAAATTAAAATAAAATAAAATAATATGTTCAACAAATAAGTCCCTTTCATTTTTAAATAATAAAGTTTATATTATAATACAACTTATAAACTAGATTGTTTGTCTAGAAGATTTCATCTACTCTCTTCCACAAATTGATTGTGGTAGTTTCCTTATAAACGTTCAAGAGAATAAAGCTAGAGAGAAAATATGGAATGCTTGCATTGGCTATTTTTTAAAACTTCATTCAGTATCATCTAACATTCCTATAAGATTTTCGTTCTTTGTTAGAAAACTCTATTTATCTATTTCCTCCAATAAATCTTCCATTTTTACTTTCATACATATTTGGAGTCATTTCATTTCTCAATATTTAAGTAGAATGTGTTTGCCATGTATTCAACCACACATGAATGAGAAAAACACCTAATCAAATTATCTAACTATAACCATACAAAAAATCATAACATAATGAGAAATATATCCCTCTATAAAACTAATTTGTGGCTTTATATAGGAAATGTTCAATATGGGGAAAATGGTGTAACGAGAATATTAATAATAAAGTGTGTTAGGCTTTTAAGGTAGACTGGAGTAATAAATAATATTAAATATAATGCAGAATAATAGGAAAAAATAACAAATCACAATAACACAAAGATTTAACATGGTTCACCCAATGTGGGCTACATCCACCAGAGAAATAATCATCCACTTCTTTTCTATTATCTAGTGAAAAGTAAATTACAATATGATACCCAATCGTAATATAATGCCCTCATAAAATAGGGTTGTCTTCTAGGTAAACAAAGGCACACAAAATATCCACTATTAGATCCATGATCTAATGATAAATAGCTAGGGTTCATAATGATAGTAGGAGGAAAATGTGGTTGAACAAGTCACAAAAAATTAATCCTAGCAACATGATTAGTTGCTATATACCAAAAATCTCCCACTTGGAGACTGATCAGGCTCTACACCAAACAAAGTGTTATAGTTTTATTAAACATGTGTAAAACCATAAAATTTTAATGTAACAATGGAGAAGCATACACAGATACAATATAAACCATGTAAAACCAAATATACATGGAGAAACCACAATAAGACAAAAATCCACCAACAATCTTAATAATAAAACACACATACAATCCAGCTATCCATTTGATTGAAAGTAAATCCACAAAAGAACCTTGAAAAATCTATCACATATCTCTATTATATAGAAAAATAAAAAACATGAAACCACAAAGCAGTATGTAAAACTAGGTGTAGTGCCCCTCCCTGATTCATCTTTCCTTTTGTGCATCGATAGACTATATTGATATAATGTAGAATATCTTGGTGATGATTTTGATTAGATGTCTATGTATTTACTTATGACTTGGATGCTCCCAAGATGATGTTAGACATACATTATTGTGCTTGACATTATGACTTCTTGTGGTTGATGACATTCATAGGTTATTATGATGATGGACTCTTATTTGATGATCTATATATACTCATTTTATATGTATGATTTTATATGTATGGATTATGGTTTTTTGATGATGTCTTATGATGTACTAACCCCACTCTATGATTGCTTTGTATGAGTTTATGCGATGATTGTCACGATTGTCTTATGAGTGTATTTGTGATAGAGATGATATCATATGACTCATTGTGAGCATGATATGATGTTGTGATTCTCTTCACTTGCCTAATCTTTTATGATATATGCATATGTTGTTGTACGTATGTTGGCGGTGATAGGTTTGCAGGTACCAGACATCAACTCCACTTGGCTTCATAGGTCTGAGCATGTCTTCATCCCAATGGCAAGTTGATTAGAGGTGACATGAAATCCCATTCTATACTCTAGGTTTAATTTGATTACCCTTGTAAGGTTGGTGTCTAGGTGTGAGATGTTGTTTAGCATCTAGTGGTCTTTTGAGTTAGCCTATGTTGGATTGCCTTAAAGTGTTGTGATTATTGATTGATTTAATTATTAATTAAATAATTAATTAATTTATATAGTTTAATAATGTTAAATTGAATTAATTGATTTACATAGTTTATAATAAATTAAATAAATAGTTGACATTAATATTTAATAATAATTTAACAAGAGGTTATAATTATAAGGATTATTTATTTAATTAATATTTATTATTATTTAAATTTTTTTTTTTTTGCTCGGTAATCGCTTTTGCCTCGAGCTATGAACCAGTGGGGCTACAAAGGGGGACCCCATCCGAAGTACATTGTCTTGAAAGATGAGGTATTAGCACCTCCATATATGTGGGCTCTGGAATCATATCACCTTATCACTCCAAACATGCCTTATCTCTCCACTCCTTATCACTCCATACAACCTTCTCCTTATCGCTCCACTCCTTATCACTCCATACATTACCTCTCCTTATGTCTCCCCTCCTTCTCTCTCCATGAGCCAACCACCATATCTCTTCTAGCCTTGAGTGTTGAACAACCACAACCACATTTATTGGGCATTACCACCCACAATATTTAATATTTATTATTTATAAGTTGTGGTTTTAATTATTATTTGGGTGCCTTGGTTTAATTAGTTAATTGGGCCTTTATTGTTGGGAAAATGGTGTCTCAACCTTGCATTTAAATCAGGTTACTATTTACAATAAGTTTTCATTTTAACACAAAATGGTGTGAAATTCTCCTCGAAGCTTCTGGTTGGCTAGATAAGCATTTCGGTAAAGTTACGTCGCAAGATCACAACTAATTTTGAAGATATTAAATTTTTCGTTTTGGAGGGGTCCAATGAAAGGTTTAAATTTGATTTTGAATAATTTATAGGCCCCAAAATGCCCCAAAATTTTGGTGTAAACAATATAGTGGTTTACGAGGCAATAGAGCAGTTCGCGAGCTTTTTGGCGCTTCAAACGGTTTATCAATAGGACACACGGTTCTCAAGTTATGGTCTCCGGAAGTTTGTACTCCTAAATAGGAAATATAAAATACATCGGACACATAAATGAGTTGAAGGGAGGGACACATGTCATAGGGCATCTAGAAGGGAGATAAGGTCGGCTACACCTTATTGGGTGGTTTTAGCCCATGGTTTTGTCATACCGTTTGACAATTTCTTGTATTGTATCTCCTATATATGATGTAGAATACAAGATATCACTTAGAGGGGGGTGAATCAATGATAAAAATAATTTAAAATAGTGTGTGCAACTGGTATAATAGTGAAAACACTAACAAACAATGACACACAAGAGCACATCACATAACACTAGATATACGAGGAAAATCCATTGTGGGAAAAACCTCGGTGAGAAATGCTGCTGGAGATTTGCTACTCCAATCCAACCTCACAATGAAATAACAGTTTTACAATGTTTAGAGCACCAACCCAAGGAGCACCAACCCCTAATAGTTTATGGGCACCTACCCAAAGGAGGGCCAACCCCTAATCTATTCTGAGTAACAACCCCTACACTGAGCACCCACTTAGTGAAATACAATGAGATATAAAAACAATACAATGATAAGCACCTTGTTAAAAATGAGTTTTGTAACCGTTGCAAATTATTCACTCTGTCGGTTGAACTAATTTTTGTCACACTATTTCTTCTCTACTGGATCTCAGTTCTCTCTGTCTGAATCCTCTTTAACTCAACTTCTGCCTAGCTGGATCTCCTCTCACACTTTGTCTGCTCTCCTTCACTCTCAGTGGGTACCTTACTGGTTCAATCTCTACTGGTTTGATATATTGTTATGCTTTGTAACAGTTTATCGGTTACCTTAAACCTTGCCGATTAAACCCTTCTTGCCGGTTCTTCTAACACTCAGTCACTTCAATATTTTGCTATCAACGCACAGACTGTTCAACTCTTCTCTAGTATAATCTGACTCTCTTTTCTCATCAATCATCCAATAATGCTTAAGTCTTTGATCTGCATATTTATACACACGCTTTTCCGCCAAAAACAAAGTTCAAACTTTATGCACCTAAGGTTTTCTTCAGTGACTCAATCCGTATCAAATCAAATCAGATCTTATTTCTTGGATTGACAACCTCCAACAAATCAAACATCATCGCCATTTTTTATCCTTCCAATACACGTTCACTATATTTAGCAAACTGGATCTTATTCATCGAGCTTGATTTTGTCGATTATAATAAATGATCTAGCTATTTCCTTCTCCAGATCAACAAGACGATCACATATCCTACTTCAATCATAACACCAAAAAATCTTTGCCTTTCGATCTGCTTTGAGCCATAATCCTCTACAATCAATCCATGATTTCTGCAGTCTTCATTTAATATCGACCTAATCAGCAACTACCTCTCTGATGCCGTATTCACCTACCACTACATGTTCGCCACCTGGATTCCATGTGACATCTCTATCAGCATCCAACTCACTTAATTGCGATGGTTCAAACTCGATCACCGACCAAACATACTACCAATATACACCAATCGGTTAATCTTCATATCGTGCACTTCTCTATTTTGTTGGTTAGGACATGTTATCTTGGACTGCACTCGCCAAACCATGAAACATACCTAGGGTAAGCCACTGTCAGAAACCTTCATCATTTACCAGTGACATTCCTCAACCATTGTGCCAAAGTGGCAAACACTTCACATCCTTTCATCTTCTTATGCAGGTTCTTCAATTTTTCTCTTTTCTTGCTTACCAGTTGACATCAACATGCCAATAATCTTCAATACTCCTACTTGCCTATTGGCATCATTGACAACACAATGCTAACAATATCCCCATTTGGCATTGATATCAACACACAATGTCAACCCACTTTTTATTCACAACTACACTCTTTCTTCCCCTTTGACAACAATGACAAAGGGCACAAACATCAACTTCACTTCGGTTCACTTTTCGTTCCAAAACTCAATGCACTCTCCCCCTCAAGCTGATTGTGACTTTTGTAGATAGACAAATTGAATAGACAACTTCTCCAAATCTCAAACCTATCAGTGGTGCACACTCTTCCTCTGTGTACAATATATGATCCAAGAGTCAAAATATATATAGCTGTGAACTCCCCCTGAACCACAAATTTCTATACACATTTAAGTGCAGAAAGCTAGTGGTACAACTCATAACTTGTGTCATAGATACTCAAATGTGTTTGCCAGTAGAGGTTTTGTGAAGATATCAGAAACTTGTTCACTTGTAGGGATACATTCTACCTTTACTTCTTTCTTTGCAACCTTATCCTTGAGAAAATGGTATTTGATGATAATGTTCTTTGTCCTTGAGTGCATAACCGAATTCTTTGAAATGTTGATTGTACTTGAGTTATCACACCAGATAGGAATAGGGTCAGATATTTCTACTTGAATGTCCTTGAGGGTCTTCTTCATCCATATCATGTGAGAACAACATGTAGAAGCAACAATATACTCTACTTCAACAATAGATAAGGAGATTAAATCCTGCTTCTTGTCATGCCATGAAACCAACTGGTTACCTAAATAGAATGTTCCACCACTTGTTCTCTTCCATTCATCAATGCAACCTACCTAATCAACATCACTATAGCCCTTTAAAGTGAAATCTCCTTGATTTGGATACCATAAGCCATAATTAAGTGTTCCTTGTAGGTACTTGAAGATCCTTCTAATTGCATTCACATGTGACTGTTTAGGTGCAACTTGAAATCTTGCCACCATACATATTTCCTACACTATATTCGGTCTTTAGGCAGTAAGATATAACATAATACCAATCATGGATCTATATAGGGTCTGATCCACTTTCGGTGACTCATCAACTTTGCTGAACTTGCATCCGGTCACTATGGGGGTGCTAACCAGTTTGCTATCCTCCATCTGAAACTTCTTCAACATATCTCTAACATACTTGATTTGAGAGATAAATATTCCTTTATCTTGCTGTGAAATCTGCAAACCAAGAAAATATGACAACTCTCCAAGCATTGACATCTCAAACTCTAATTGCATTTGATCAACAAACTCTTTACACAAGGTATCCTTGTTGCCTCCAAATATTATATCATCCACATACACAACAACAATAATCATGTGATGTCCATCTGCTTTGATGTACAAATTACTATTTGCATTTCCCTTTCTGAAACCTTGCTCCTGAAGATACTTATCTAACCTTGAATACCATGCTCTTGGAGCCTACTTCAAACCATACAACGCCTTCTTCAATAGACACACAAAAGTTTCATCATCATGCAACATAAAAGCTTTTGGTTGTTATATGTAGACTTCTTCCAAATTACCATTCAAGAAGGCAGATTTAATGTCCATTTGATATACCTTGTATCCTTTGTAGGTAGAGAAAGCTAAGAAAATTCTAATAGCCTAAGGTCTTGCAACCGGTGCAAATGTTTCTTTAAAATCAATTCCTTATACTTGAGAATACCCTTTGCACACTAATCTTGCTTTATTCTTGACAATATTACCTTCTTCATTCATCTTGTTCTGGTAGACCCATTTAGTACCAATGACATTCTTATCTGTTGGTCTAGGAACTAACTCCCAAGTCTTGTTCTTTTCAATCTGCTACAACTCTTCTTCCATTGCATCCATCCATTTCTCACTTTTGCTAGCCTCATTAAATATTTTGGGTTCCATTTCAATCATGAGGCAAAAATTCACTTGTTCATTGTTTTGTGCAAGTCTTCTTCTAGTTTGCACACCGTCATTTTGATTTCCTATAAACTTCTCTTCTGGGTTATTTTTCTGCACATATCTATTAGGGGTCTTGCTGAGTGCCTCTTCCTATTCATTTCCTGATTGCACTTCATCTTCATTACAGGAGTTATCATAGTTGTTTACTTGTGTTTGTCTGCCTTTATGCAAGTCTTCATCAACTCTTACATGCACACTCTCAACGACTCTTCTCAGCCTTTGGTTATAGCATTCGTAAGCCTTGCTGTGAGTTGAGTAACCCAAGAAAATACCTTCATCACTCCTAGAATCAAAACCACCTAAACCATATTCATCTCTCTTGATGAAGAATTTACTTCCAAACACTTTGAAGTGTTTTACTAATGGCTTCCGGTCATACGACAATTCATAAGGTGTCATTCTTCTATTTACTCTCAGTTGAACCCGGTTCAATGTATATACAACACTATGAACTGCTTCCTTCCAATATATATCCAGTATGTTTACTTTATTTAATATTGTTCTCGCCATCTCCATGACAACCCGTTTTTTCTTTTCTACAACACCGTTTTGTTGTGGTGTCCTTGAGGCTGAATATTGTCTTCTGATTCCATTTCTCTCACAATAGTCTTCAAACTCATTTGTTGTGAACTCACCACCACGGTTAGATCTCAGACACTTCAAATTGCATCCACTTTCCTTCTCAACCATCTGTATGTGGGAAAAGTGGATGAATAAAACTTAAAACGTGAAAATTATGAGAAATACCAGTCCACACACACACACAGGACTTCTTGATGCAAGCTATGGAGTAACGATGCGTTACTCAGCTTCCCAAGGAGGGTCCCATGGTTCTCTATCTCACAATGTCCCTCAAACCAATGTTTTGCTCTCAGATTACTGAGCAAAATGGTTTAGGGATGGCAAATATGAGAACGAGAGAGATTTTAACTGTTTTTTAATATGAGATGTGTTATAAGCTAGATGAGATGCTAGAAATGCAACAAACTAAATGATAAGATGACGAGGTTAGTATGGAGATTATCCTAGCATACTATACTTAATCTATGATTGAACTAAAATGATAAATAAACTACTTTAGCATGCATGTTCATGATTAATTTATGATCTAAAAGAAGCTAAATGAGGAGCATATATAAAATGAAAGCTTGAAACAATTTGAGCATAAGTGTGATGCTTCAAATTTGAAAGATGATTGTTAAGAATGGAGGAATGAGAGCTCTATTTATAGCACAAACAGGGCAATGGATGGTCAGGATTGAAAGGTTTAATCAAGGGCCAAGTTTGAAAGTTGGGGATCCATGTGCACAATTGGCACCAATGATATGGTGACAAATGTCAACACCAGATTGGGTTGAAAGAAGAGGTTGGAGGCATTAAAGGCCTGAGGAGACCTCATGGTTATCTAAAGGCTAAGGGTCAAGTCTAAGTTAGGTTTACCCAATGAATTAGGATCTAATCCAAAGATAAGCCTTTGTGCAAATGATTAAGAGATAATCATGGTCAAAGCATTAATGACCTGATGAGACCCTTGGGTTGGATAGAGGTTGAGTCAAAACAAATGTTTTAACCATGTGGGAGGGTTTGAAATAACCATTAATGGTTATTGGAGACTTTGTGGATTAAGTGGTTGAAGGTTGGAAGCCTTCAATGGTTTTCAAAGACTTTAGGGTTTTTGGTGGTTGAAGGTTGAAAACCTTCAATGGTTATCCAAGACTTTGGGCCATTTGAGAAGTGACCTCCCTTTGCTTAGGGATGTGACAAAGTTTAGAGGGTGTTTAGGTTAATTAGAATTGGTTAGAATATTCTAGAAGGGGTTAGGTAGGGGTTTGGGATTTTGCAAGTGGATGGGGAGGATAATAGGATTTAATTGAATTTATTTGATTTTCATTCAATTTGGTTGGAATTAAATAAATTTGATTTATTCAATTTAGGATAACTATTTAATTAAATTTGAATTTAATTAAAAGTGGCTAGGGGGATTTAATTGAATAAAATGATTTATTCATTAAATGGTATAGTGAATTTAATCAAGTGATTTACTTAATTAAATAGAAGAATGTGGATAATTTAATTAAATTGGATTTAATTAAATAGGAAAATGAACATAAAATATTCATTTAGGAATATGGTCATTTTTATATGTCTACACCATCTTCCAAAAGATTTTGAACCTCTAATATTCTTGTGATTTGTCATATAGAAAGGTGACCCATGTCATTCTTGAAAAAGCATCAATAAACAACACGAAGTATCTTTCACCGGCTAAAGCTCTTGTTTTGGTTGGTCCACACAGATTAGTATGCATAAGTTCTAAGGGCCTTGAGGTATTATGTTCTTTGGTCTTGAAGGCCACCTTAGTTTGCTTACCTCTTAGACATTCATCACAAAAGGTTCTTGCCGATTGATGATCTGCGATATATTTCTCACATAGCCTTTCTTGCTTACTTTGACCAAATTGTCAAAGTTTATGTGGCCTAATCTTCTGTGCCACAACCAACTCTCATCTACTTGTCCCATCACACATTGGGACTCAAAGCATTCCTTCAGATTGTACACATTTCCATCTGTCCATTTTCCTTCTAGAACAATCTATCTGGTACTCTCCTTTCTTATCTAACAATCGGTAGAGTCAAAAGTGAACTTGTATACTTTGTCACACATTTGACTCACACTCAAAAAATTATGTATTAGGCCTTCCACATAGTATATATCAAGAACCTTCAATTTCCCATCTATGTTTAGAGTACCGTTTGCCTTTTATCTTGATGGATGATTTGTCTCCAAACCTAATTGAACCTCCATTCCAATCTTCAAACATGATGAAATTCTTTTTGTCTCCGATCATGTGATTGGAACAACCACTGTCAACTGCCTATAAATTTCTTCTTTCTGCATGTAGAGCATTATGGACAATCAGACTTGACTCAGCCTTATTCTTATCCTCTTCTACCCAAAACTGTTTGGCTTCCTTCTCCTTTCCTACAACACCTTTCTGTTTCGGTTTTGCTTTTGGTCTCTGATCCGGTACTTACTTCTTTTGCTTAGATGTCCTGAGTTTTCAATGCATTGCAATGTGGCAATTTTTTTGACAATGATAGCATTTCACATTAACATTGAAAGATGAGCTTTAAAAACCATTGTAGGACACCGACAAACTTCTCCTACATTCATAACTCCTATGACCAAACCCATTACACTAATAATAAATAACATTCAATTCCTGGAGTACAGAAAATGGATTTCTACTTTCAAAACTATGAGGGGGCTTATACATCAAACTAGAATCAACAATTCTATGTCCAAACTTATTACACTGGTGACAGTAACCATGGAATTTGGGTACATACCAGTCTTGTCTCTTTGGACCAAAAAACCTTTGTCTCACCAGGTGTCTTCTTCTCACGTTATTAACTTTAGTGAACCCTTTATTATCAACCATGGCCTTGCCTTTAGGATTTGTATTCCGATACAATGAGTGAGCCTTCCAGTTCAAGGTTTGATCATTCTAGTTCACAAGTTGATTTCTTGTAGCTTCAACATAGGTCTTCTTCTCAGTAGCTTTGCTGACTATAAAGGTTTGTTTTTCTTTACTTTCACTTGGATAAGTAAATTGTATCTCCTTGAAGGATGAGTCTTTGCTATTGGAACTCTATACCTCTTCAAATCCTATACCTCTAGTATCTTTTGAGTGCTTTTGATTACTCAACATCTTGTCCAAGGCTTCAGTGCTACTTTCATATTTGCTCCTCATCTTTAATTCATTCTTGCTCTTTTCAAGCTCCTTTCCAAGCCTTACAATTTCTTCTTCTAGATTCTAATGCTCCTTCTCCTTCTTTATCAAATCAAAGGATGTAACTTCACATATCCTTTTAGCTTCTTCCAACTGGAGTTTCATATCAGAAATTGTTTTCTTAGACTCCTCCATAGATTGCTCTAAACGATCTTGTTCTTCTGCAACATTATACTTACACTTCTTGAGTTCCCTTCTTGTTTCTCTCAACTCCTCAAGATCACTTATGAGCTCACCTTCCAAGTCCACTTCAACTTCAATATCTTCATATTTATTAGCTCCATCAACTGGTTCATCATGTGCCATAAAGAGATTAATTTCTCTTTCATCCTCACAACAGTAATCTTCTGAGGCACTTTCTTCATCTGCAACATCATCTTCAAAAGTATACAGGTTGTTTTGGTTCTGGTAGCTTTTTCTTTCTTGTCGGTAGGATTTCTTCTTTTTATCCTTACCCGAAGGTTTGCTGGTGCTTTGTTTCTCCTTTCTAGCATTCTCACCATAGAGACATTTTGAAGTAAACTGTCCTATTTTTTCAAAGTTAAAACATTTGAAAGACAATTTTCCTTTGTACTTACCAGATCCTCTTTTAAGATTCCTTACAAAGTTTGCTACCATTATATCCGAATCTTCACTAATTTCTTCATGAGAAATTTCTTCCTTACCCTTTTTGATGGAGTTGAAGGTAGCCTCTTTTCTGGAAGTTTCTTCACTGGTTGTTCTCATCTCATAAGCAGTTAGGGACCCAAATAACTCATCCATTGAAAAGGTTTTCAGATCCTTGGCTTCTTCTATTGCAAAGACCTGTGTATCATACTTAGATGTGAGTGATCTAAGTACCTTTTTGACAATAACTTCATCATATATATCCTCTCCAAGTCCTCTAATAGTATTCACCGTTTCATCAATTCTTTGAAGATAATCAACAATATTTTCTTCATCTTTCATTTTCAAGCCTTCAAGTTGAGCTCTCAATGTTTGCAGTTTAGCCTCCTTAACCTTGACATCTCCTTCAAATAATCTCTTCAACTTATCCCAAGTTTCCTTGGCAGATGAGCAGTGCATAACCTTAACAAACTCATTATCAGACAATCCATTGAGAATAGCATGCTTGGCCTTGGCATTGTTTTCATACTCCTTCTTAGCATCCAGATTTGTAAGGGGGGCATTAGGGACTATATACCCATTCTTCACAAACATCCAAACATCGAAACTTAGGGAAGATAGATAGGTTTCCATTCTTTTGCTCCAGAAGGCATAGTTGGCACCATCAAACATGGGAGCTTTGGAGGAGGAGGATTTATTCCTTGCCATTGTGTTCTTAAACCAGAATCTACCCAAGCTAGAGAAAGATTTAACCAACAGGGAACCTAAGGCTCTGATACCAATTGTAGAACACAAGATATCACTAAGAGGGGGTTGAATCAGTGATATAAACAATTTCAAATAGTGTGTGCAACTGGTAGAATAATGAAAATAGTAACAAGCAATCACACACAAGAACACATCACATAACACTGGATATACGAGTAAAACCCAATATGGGAAAAACCTCAGTGAGAAATGTTTCTGGAGATCTACTGCTCCAATCTAGCCTCACAATGAAATAACAATTTTACAATGTTTAGGGCACCGACCCCTAACAGTTTATGGGCACCTACCTAAAGGAGCACCAACTCAAAGAGAACCAACCCCTACACTGAGCACCCACTAAGTGAAATACAATGAGGTATAAAAACAATACAATGATAAGCACCTTGTTACAAATGAGTTTTGTAACCGTTGCTAATTATTCACTCTACTGGTTGAACTATTTTCTATCACACTGCTTCTTCTCTACTATATCTCAGTTCTCTCTATCCAAATCATCTTTAACTCATCTTCTTCCTAGCCAGATCTCCTCTCACACTCTCTCTTCTCTCCTTCACTCTTAGTGGGTACCTTACTAGTTCAATCTCTGCCGGTTTGATAGACTGTTATGTTCTGTAACAGTTTACCGGTTACCTTAAACCTTGCCAATTAAACCCTTCTGGCCGATTCTTCTTCTAACACTCAGTCACTTCAATATTTTGTTGTCAACGAACATACCATTCAACTCTCCTCTAGTATAATCTGATGCTCTTTTCTCATCAATCATCCAATAATGCTTAAGTCTTTGATCTTCATATTTATACACATGCTTTCCCACCAAAAACAAAGTTCAAAATTTACGCGCCTAGGGTTTTCTTCACTGACTTAGTCTATATCAAATTAAATCATATCTTATTTCTTAGATTGACAGCCTACAACAAATCAAACATCACCGCCATTTTTGATCCTTCCAATACACATTCGCTATATTTAGCAAACTAGATCCTGTTCATCGATCTTGATTTTGTCGATTACAATAAACGATCTAGCTGTTTCCTTCTCTAGATCAACAAGAAGATTAGATGTCCTGCTTCGATCATAAAACCAAAAATTCTCTGCCTTTTGATCTGCTTTGAGCCACAAACCTCTACAATTGATCCGTGATTTCCACTATCTTTATTTAATACCGACCTAATTGGCAACTACCTCGCCGATGCACTATTCACCTACCACTACATGTTTGCCACCTGGAGTCCACATGACATCTCTGTCAGCATCCAACTCACTTGATTGTGTCAATTCAAACTCGGTCACTGACCAAACATACTTACCGGTTGACATCAATATGCCAATAATATTCAATACTCCTACTTGCATACTGGTAACATCAACTTGTCGGTTGACATCAATGACAACACAATGCCAACATATGAGGTGTGTGAGATAGAGGTTGTGTGTAAGAGCCTTATGGCTATTGAGTTACCTCTGAATCTCTGATTAGTGGTACTCCTGCGAAGAGCTTGGTTTGCAAGTATATTGCAATTTGTTTTGATTGCTGAATAATATATTGGGCGACTTTTGGAGTGTGGGGTTTTTCTCCTGAAAGAGTTTTCCCCACGTAAATCAATGTGTATCTATTTCTATTTTTTGTAACTGTTGTAAAGATCTATAAATGTTTTTGCATTACCCTCCTCTCAAGATTAGTGAAGGAAGTTGTTCCGCTACTTAACTTCCTTACAAGAGGTATCAAAGCTTGATCACCTTTGGTTTCAGTTGTGGGTTGTTATCTTTTTTGAACTAATCCAGATTTGAGTGAGAGATTTTGTAGAAGACACTTTTTGATCTTGTTGCAGGAATTTTCAGATGGCAAGTTCGTCAGGGAAAATAGAGGTGGAGAAATTTAATAGAACAAATTTTGAGATGTGGAAGCTGAAGATGGAAGATCTGCTAATAGATCGAGATCTATGGGATGCTGTTGATGCAAATGTCTAGAGGCCCTCAGATCCTACTGCGACAACTCAATATGATGGTATGGACCGAAAAGCCAAGGGTCTAATCAGACTATGCCTGGCAGACTCTATTCTAATCAATGAACACAAAGAAAACACTACAAAGAAGCTATGAACTAAGCTTGGTGAAATGTATCAAGCAAAATCTTTATTAAATCAGATTTTCTTGAGGAAGAAATTGCATTCCTTGAAGATGGAAGAGGGTGGACAAGTTGCAGACCACTTGGAAGCATTCAATATGTTGGTGGATCAATTAGTATCTATTGGTGTTAAGATGAACGGAGAGGAGAAATTCCAGATCTTTCTTTGTTCTTTTCTTGATTCGTGTGATTCTCTTGTTATGGCTATTGGTAGTACTTCTGTTGTTTTGATGTCTGAAGATGTGGTGGGTGCCCTACTTGGTAAAGAGATGTGAAGGAAGGTATCCCACAGTTTGAAGGAAGCCCTATCTGTTCATGGAAGACCTAAGGAGAAAGACAAGAAGAATGCAAAGCATAATAAGTCCAAATCAAAAGGGAGATCAAAATCTCCTGGAAAGTCCAAAGTCATTTGCTGGAATTGCGGTAAACTAGGTCACATCTGTAAGGATCGCAAAGAAGAAAAGAAGAAGAAAAAGAAGAAGAAAAAGATGAAGATTGATTCTGATTTTGAGTTCAAGAAGGAAGATGATGATGCATTTATTGTAGCTTTGGTGACTCATGTAGGTAATGATGCTTGGTTAATTGAATCAGGTGCATCTTTTCATATGACTACCAATAGAGATTGGTTTTCTGAATATGAAGAATTTAATGGAGGTAAGGTGTACTTGGGTGATGATTCATATTTAGACATTGTTGGTTGAGGTAAAGTTAGAATCATGTTTTCCGATGGTAGAATAAAAATGATTAATGGTGTGATGCATATTCCTGGTTTAAAATGAAATATGTTATCTATGAGAAAACTGATAGATTTGGGCATGCAAGTAGTATTTTCTGTAGTAGGATGTAAGATAATTAAGGGTGCTATGGTAATTGCTAAGGTCTTAGGTTCGACACTTTGTATAAGCTAGACACATACACTGTTGAGTGTAATAGCACTTTTGTAAAAAGTAAATCTGTGGAAGATTTGAGGGTTTCACCTTCAGAAGATGGAAATGGCTTTTGAGTACCTAAGGGTTCTCTTCCTTCTGAAGCAAAGTTACCTACAGAGAAGACTATATTATGGCACTAGAGGCTTGGCCACATTGGAGAAAAGGGTGTAAGGACCTTGAAAAATAAAAACCTTCTTTGAGGTTTAAATGATTGTAATCTTGACTTTGATTTCTATGAGCATTGCATTTATGGAAAATAAAACCGCGTTCAGTTTTACTTGATTTCTCTTAAAACTTGTGGTGTTTTGGATCTTATTCATCCTGATGTGTTTGGTCTTGTAGACGTTCCTTCGATTGGAAAATCCACATATTATGTTTAATTTATTGATGATTTAGTAGAAGGACATGGGTATATTTTCTAAAGAGTAAATATGAAGTTTTTTGTCGATTTAAAGAATTTAAAGCAATGGTTGAGTTCCAGACATGAAAGAAAATTAAAAGTTTAAGGACTGATAATGGCTGTGAATTTTTTCTAATGATTTTGATAGATCCTATAAAGAATGTGACATTAATAGATAGAAGACAACTCCGTATTCTCCACAACAAAATGGAGTTGCAAAAATAATGAACATGACATTGATGGAGAAGGCTAGGAGTATGCTGAGTGGTGCTGGTCTAGAAGAAAAGTTTTGGGCTGAAGTGGTTGCCATTGCTTTCTACCTAATTAACATGTGTCCTACATCGACTCTTGTTGATAAAATGCCTATGGAAGCATGGTCGGGTCACAAGCCTTCATTGAGACATCTTAGAGTTTCTGGTTGTGAGGCATATGAAGATGTGCCAAAGGAGAAGCAGACAAAGTTGGAGAACAAGGCTGTGAAATGTATCTTCATCGAGTATAGTCATGGTGTGAAAGGATGCAAGCTTTGGGATCCTGTTGCACAAAAGGTAATTCATATTAGAAGTGTTATTTTTAGAGAAATTAAGTCTCCTTCTATTACATTGCAGCCAGAACAGACTAAATAGGAAGATATGATTCAATTCCCTTCTACACCTGAAAGAGTTGAATCGAGACCCCTAGATAGGAAAGAAGTTGAGGAGAGCTTGTCTAGCTCTAAATCTTCAGAAGAGGAGGAAGAACCTCCAACTCAGCTTGTTCAAAGGTCTACAAGACATAGACAACCACCCGAAAGGTATTCACCTGATTGGAGATGTATTTTTTCTTTGAATACTAATGTGGATGAACCGAAATCTGTAGAAGAGGCATTAGGTATGAATGATGTAGAACTCTGGAAGATTGCTATGAAAGAAGAAATGACAACTTTGAAAAAGAATGATACATGGGATATTGTACCATTGACTGAAGGACAAAAGCATGTTGGTTGCAAATTGGTTTTCAAGAAAAATATTGGTTCAAATGGGAGCATAGAGAAGTATAAAGTGAGGTTGGTCACGAAAGGCTACTCTCAAGTTGAGGGTGTTGATTATGGTGAGATATTTTCTCCTGTTGCCAAAATGACATTCATTAGATTTTTGCTTTGTATTGATGTGGCTTATAATTTAGAAGTTGAGCAAATGAATGTGAAAACTGCTTTCCTTCATGGTGATTTGAAGGAGGATATTTATATGACACAACCAGAGCACTATGTGATGAAAGGTAAAAGTAATTTGGTCTGTAAATTAAAGAAATACCTATATGGCCTCAAACATAATCACAGGATGTGGTACCAAAAATTTGATACATATGTGTTGAGTTTGGCATTTGAGTGTTCTAAATCAGATCATTGTGTTTATTATAAAACCGATCATGATCATTTCCTATACATTTCATTTTATGTTGATGATATGTTATTCATTGGTAAAGGGAAATGTATGATTTCAAAACTAAAGTCTCAACACACTGCTAAATTTGAAATGAAAGATCTTGGTGTAGTGAAACACATTCTTGGGATGGAAATTAGAAGAGATAGAGTGAAAAGAAAGATATGGCTAGGCCAAAGTAAGTATGTGAATTCAATGTTACAAAGGTTTAACATGTAGGATTGTAGACCATTGTGTATTCCTTTTACAATTGGAATGAAAATATCTATTGCAGATTGTCCTACATCCCCATCGAAGATGGAAGACATGAGAAAAGTACCTTACCAAAGTGCAGTTGGAAGTTTGATGTATGCTATGTTTTGTACTAGATCAGACATTGCCCAAGCAGTGGGAGTTTTGTCTAGATATATGTCTAATCCTGGTAGAGTTCACTGGGATGCAGTCAAAAGAGTCTTTAGATATTTGAAGGGTACCTCAGATTATTCTTTGTGTTATCATGGTAATCCAGTTGGAGACACGATTTCCCTTGATATTCATGGTTATGCGGATTCAGACTGGGTAGGTGATATTGATAGCAGAAGATCCACCCATGCTTATGTGTTTACTTTATTTGGTGGTGCAATTAGTTAGACGAGTAAGCGACAGGATATGGTTGTTTTGTCCACTACTGAAGTAGAGTATATGGAAACTACTCATGCTTGTAAAGAGGCCATTTGACTTAAGAGATTGTATTCAGATAGTAGAATAAAACAAGGAGTAGTGACAGTTTATTGTGACAGTAAGAGTGCGATTTGCCTAGCTAAGAACCCAACATTTCATGCTTGGACCAAGCACATTTATGTTCAGTATCATTTTATCAAAGATATGGTCGAAGATGGCAGGGTGAAGCTGGTTAAGATAGAAACTTTGATGAATGTTGCAGATTATTTAACTAAGGTTGTGAGCACAGAGAATTTCAACTGGTGCTCAGAGTTTATGGGCCTCATGGCACCTAGAAATTGATTCATTGTGTTGATACTCCTTTTGCTCTTGCAAGGTGTTCGACAAGTGGGAGATTTGTTGGGAAAATGGTGTCTCAACCTTACATTTACATGAGGTTTCTATTTATAGTAAGTTTTCATTTGAGCATGAAATGGTGCAAAATTCTTCCCAAAGATTCTAGTTGGCTAGATAAGCATTCCGATAAAGTTATGTCGCAAGATCACAACTAGTTTTGAAGATATTAATTTTTTTTTGGTTTTGGAGGGGTCCAATGAAAGGTTTAAATTTGATTTAAAGGAATTTATAGGTCTCAAAATGCCCTGAAAAGTGGGTGTAAATGGTGTAGTGGTTTACAAGGCAATAGAGCACTTCGCGAGCTTTCTGACGCTTCAAACGATTTGTCAATAGGACACATGGTTCTCAAGTTATGGCCTCCAAAAGTTTGTACTCCTGAATAAGAAATATAAAATATATTAGACACATAAATGAGCTGTAAAAGGGAGGGACACACATCATAGGGCATCTAGAAGGGAGATAAGGTCAGCTACACCTTATTGGTTGGTTTTAGCCCATGGTTTTGTAATAGCATTTGATGGTTTTTTGTATTGTATCTCCTATATATGAGGTGCGTGAGATAGAGGTTGTGTGTAAGAGTCTTATGGCTATTGAGTTACTTCTGAATCTCTGATTAGTGGTACTCTTGCGACGAGCTTGCTCTGCAAGTATATTGTAATCTGTTTTGATTGTTGAATATTATATTGGGCGGCTTTTGGAGTGTGGGGCTTTCTCTCTCGATAGGATTTTCCCCATGTAAATAATTGTATTATGGTTTGAATGTTATTATATCTATTTTTGTTTTCTGTAACTATTGTAAAGATCTATTAAAGTTTTTGCATTACCCTCCTCTCAAGATTAGTGAAGGAAGTTGTTCTGCTACTTAACTTCCTTAAATTTATATTTTATTGTGCCATGGATTATTTATTTAATTGATTGATTATAGTATTATTATTATTTCTCTTTTTACCCTTTTGGGTTAATTAATATATTTTCTGTACCGACCCTATTTTACTATTGGCTGTGAGTTTGGGTTAAGTTGATTAAATAATATTTTATTATTCTTACCTTGGTATTTGGAAAGGGTTGGTAAGAAATATATTTTAATTTAGTATTTTTCACTGGTTGACGTTTTCCATGATTTTTTAATAATTTTCTATATATTGTATTTCTTGAGATTTCACGGGGGTTGGCCATTCGGGAGGATTTTGATTGCTGAAGATTTTAAATTTTGGATTGTTGAAGCTTGGCTAGAATTTGGCTGTGGATTTCTCTTCATCAAGATTCTTAGACCTTTTCTATATTTTCCAAGTCGAAGGATTTTCTCTTTTGTATTTTCAATTTTGAAAGTTTGTCTTCTCTGCGACTGTGAGAAAGATTGTATTCGTGAGGTTTTGGAAAACTATTAAAAATAGAATTAATGTTATAGTTATACTATATGGTTATTGGGGAAAAATATTACATATGAGTTGTTTGTGTTTGTCACATATATTTCTGGCATTGCTCTCTAAGTGTTGTGCATATCTTTGGTTTTCTGGATTGTATTCCTTATGGGAGAGTCTACTTGATTTTGTGTTGGTTTGAGTTTTATTTATCCCATCAGGAAGTTCTTTTAATGTCTCTATGAGTTGATCATTCATACGACTGGCCTAGGAGTCTTGGTCGGGGAGTTTGATTAACCTTTGATTCGATTTCATTTGGATATATTGATTAGTCCAGGAGTTTCTATTCATCTTGGTGAGTCTTTTGATTGTGAATTCAACCATGATTATTGACTCTATGAATTATTTATCCTTGTCGTATTTTTATGCTTCTGTCTCTGTGATTCTAAATGAATGCACTAAAGTAATATATGCACTAATGTTGTAAGCGAAAGTGCCATTTTATTTAATACATGCACTAGTCTATTTATTGAAAGCGTTGTAGCATTTGACAAATGCGCTAAAACATTTAGTAAAAATGTTGTATGATTTGTCAGAAATGCTAACCTATTACTCATAAGCGCTAAAATATCCCGTAAATGCGCTAATCTATTTAACAAAAGCACCGTTCTATCTGTCATATGCACTGCTCTAATGTATTTGATTCCCGAGTCATTTCTGGTAGTTTATGAGTTTTTAGTATTTGGATTTTTGGTATCCAAAGGCTGTTCTATTGGTTCCTGAGTTGTCCCAGGACTGTTTATTGATCAAAATTGTGTATTTACAAGATGTGGTACCTTGTTGTTATTATTATTGCGTCTCATTGCATTGGTATTATGTTTATATGCATGATGTGTGTTCCATGTTGTTTATAAGGCTGATGACATACATTATTCATGTCTCATGAGTTATGTTGATTGATAAACCTTGGTTATTTGGTTAGATTATTGAGAGCCCATGTTTATGTGTTGAGCTTTGTTACTACCCTAAGATATAGGTGCATGTTAGGGGGAGTGGGCTTACAAGTGGGTGATTGGGGTCATGAGGATTAGACTGCTAGGTTACCCTGGGTCTAGACTACCAAAATACCTCATTGGGAGTTTTCCTTGTAATAAAGTGATAACATAATAATTAATCATAAATGGGATGGGTAGAGGTAAATCACCAGAATAATATAAGAAATGGTCTATGGCCTCAATTCATGTCCCTGGGGTGGTTATATGGATTTGGTAATGGTTGAGTAGACCTTGGTGATGCAGGTAAGCTGAACTCCCTTGGTATCATCAAATGTTGAGACAACTCCACATGGGTATCACGAATGTCGAGATAGGTTCCCATGGTGGCAGAATGCAATGACACTCTTTCCCTACATGTAGGTCCTATCACTTTGTGTCTTTGATTGCGAGTTGCCTCTGGAGGTCTTATGTTTGTTTTGAGCTTTGAGTTAGCCTTGCATTGTGGTTTTGGAGTGTTATCCTTTGGTTGTTAGGTGTTAGCCTAGATCTAGAGTGTGTTTGGGATCTTGTGTCATCTCCTAGCACAATGGGCGGTTTCTTATGGTTCCACATGGTCAGGTGATTTGATGCCTTCTTCCATTGGGGTGCTCTTCGTTGGATGCTCTTGCATGGATGTGGATTCTTTATTTTTTCATTATTGATGGATTCTTGGAGTAGATTGATGTAATATGATTCATATGGTATTTTTAATAGTAGAATTTATGAGAAGGATGTATTAGTAGAAAGAGGACTATGTATCTTGGTGTAAATGGATGTTGTATTCATGTGAAATAGTAGATTATATGTAATGAGAGAATGTAATGATGTATCAAGTGTAACTTGGATATTGACTTATGGAAATAATGATATTGGATTTATTGATATGTATTGGGTACCATATAAAGGATTAGAAATGTGATAGGTCATTTTGGAATTAGATTATGAAGTTAGAAATGAATAAGTGATTAGGACTAGGAACATTTGGTATTGGTGCTTTTAAAATTAATCTTAAGGGGTTTAATGGTATTTGATTTGCTAATGAATTGAATCATGATAGATAGGCTAGTGAGTTATCTTATGTGTGCATTAAAGAATAACTGATAATTGAGTTAGGATGCATTGGATAATAGTAGTAATCATGATGGTGTTATGCTTATGTTGATTTGTTCGTTATGATGTTGTAAGTAATGATGTTGAGGTACCCTAGTGATTGTTAGATGTTGGATGTTTATTTCCGCTCACGTATTATATTCTTATGTTTATCATTAGACTATATTCATATGAATGATTAGATGATGTTGATGTTGCTATGTGTTTATTTAGGTTCATATGTGATGCATTAGAGTATATTAAAAAAAAATTATCTCTATTTGTGGGTTAAATTCGTTATTTCTCTAGGGTATTTTGCCGGGATTACATTGGGAGTCAAAACCATGATCCATGCACTAAAATTCAACATGACACATAATCATGGTTAAGTAAAGTAGAATATAAAGAAATTTTCCTTACACTTCTTACACCTATTACACCTTTCTTATGCATCATAGGTTTTTTCATAACCATCATATTGATAAGTTTCTCAAATCTAGGTATTCCATGAGGGCAATCAATGCTCAGTCATTAGGAATATCCTCTATAACTCCCACTTTAATATATTTAAAGTATCCTCTTATTAAATGCATTATTACAAAACAATTAATATTTTTTAGAGTAAATAATAAATAAATAATGTTCCCACCACTTTGCCTAGTCCATGATATTTAGAGATTGAACATTGTTTATCATCTACATAATTAAATATATTTAAAATGGTTTAGGGTTTACAAGGTGAATGACATACCTAATTCTAACAAATATCTTTCTAATATCATCTTGTGGTTTAAATATATGTGCTTATGTATCAATAAAATATTCTATATGGTCAACCTTAATGATGAGGTAGTTCACATAAGGTGATATATCATTTGCGACATATTACATAATCATATGTGTGTCTACAATAGTGGTGGAGGATATGAAATATGCATCATCAAATAATGACACATTATTGTTATGGATACCAATTAAAATTTATAAAAGATTGCCAGGTTGTTCTTCATTCCTAGACATGTTTAAATCATATATCTATTCAATAGAGAGTGTAGAAGAATTTAACCTACAATAACTCAAGGAAATTTCATAAGAAAGAACAAAAGTATTCAAAACACTACAAATATTAACATGTGGTAGTTTATCATTAAAAGAAATATAAAAATCTAGGAGACTTGTTATGCCTTGCATATCTACCCCCATCATTTTCTTTGGCATAAAAATGCGGGTCCCCCTTTGCCTATCTTTTGTTTTCTTTCTTTTTGCCTTCTCTCGTGTTTTTTATTTGGACACCTTGGAACCCCAGAACTTTGAAGTTCCGAGGTGCCCTTTTTGTTTGTTTTTGTCTCTGCTTTGGAACCCTGAAGTTTCAAAGCGTTCTTTATGTCTTTGTTTTTCTGTCAAGATCTCGGAACTCCGGAACCCCGAAGTTCCGAAGTCTTGTTTGCGTTGTTTTGTTGGAGACCCCAGAACCTCAGAACCCTGAAGTTCTTGTTGGGACTCATAAATTTTTTATGAATTTGGGAGGCCCATTTCTAATTTTTGCATCTGCTATCAAAGGATTACCTAATGGGTCAGCTCGATAGGCATTCATTTCAAATAAGGAAAAAATAAAACCCAGTTTGCATCCTCCCCTCGTGTGAAAATTCCAAGTAAATGCAATTGGTTGGTGTTTAGCTAGTGCCCCTACGTGATTCTTGAAGAGGCTCAAAAACCTTTAGGCAAAATCAAATGGCAGGAGTCACGTGACAAAAGAAAGGACTCATAAGGTTTTCAAGCAAAGGCCCAGGCGTAGACCATTTATCCCACATTCGGAGGAAATTTATCGCATTTAAAAGCAAGGCTGCATATATCCTTAGTGTCAAAGCTTATGGGATTTTGGCAAGTGGTCGATTAAGGAAGTGGTGGGCCCCCCGTGTGTGCGCATCTCAAAGCAGCCAAATTTTGCAGTAAAAGGGAAAATTAATAGGCGAACAAGTTGCAGACGATCGGACAACCATCGCTATACCGCTATATGAAAGTGCTCGATTGTTAATCACCATGACTTGGCGACTAGCAAGGTGGTGGTCCAGTGGCTGGTGAGGTGGTGGGCCTAGGTCCCAATGGTGGACACGTTGTGACATCATGGCATAAGAGAGAACCGCTCAAAGAGGCTAAAGATCGAGCAGATCGCTGAGATCCAATGATAGATCTGAGGAAGATCAACGGTGGAGTGAAATTCTGGGGCTATCCATGACTGTCACTGTACCGCGGTTATGAAGTGCTCGGAATGAATACCCTCGCATCAGGTGGCGCCAAGGTGGACTTTGAGAAAATCATAAGGTGCCACGTGGTGACACGCGGAAAAATAGGTGGCATGTCACCAAAATGAATGTCGAGCAGACTTTGGCCGCGATGAATCTCTAAAAGGTTTCGTTGAAGGCTTAGTTCCATTGACATAGGTACATCAAAGAAATCCAAATTGGTCCCGCCGATAAAATAAGGGCATCGATGAAACTGCGGGTTTGATGAGACATGTGAACGACTCATCGAAAGACTGATGTCGAACAAACCAAAATATGAATGGTGGGTCTGGTGGCACTAAGCTGGCAAGACAGGTGGTGCCCAAGCGGATCTCATAAGAGAACCAGAGGCTGGCACGTGGTGACATGTGACAAAAGGGAGCATATCAACCAAGGTAAAGGTCGATAAGATTAGGGAAGATCAGACGGTGGGCGAAGAGATCTAACAGCGGTTGCTATACCACGATAGATATCCCCAGCGACTTGGCCACAAGTCATGTGCAGAAAAAGTGAGCGGCTTAGGTGTTAAGGATCGAGTAGGTTGAAAGCAAATCAACGATCGTCACTATAACACAAGATGAAGATGCTCGATAGTTATCCCCCACGACATAGTGACTGGCTAGGTGGCAGTTGAGGTGTCTGTCCAGGTGGGCTCAGTTCGAATTAGGATGTGCCACGTGGCAGAGTGTAGAAGAATAACCAGGGCAGACCCAAGTCCAGTGGCAGGCCCATGTGGTGATTAGGTGAATCCATGGGTGAATTAAACGTCGACACATGGTGCGGATGGACAAAGTGATAGAGCGAGCCACCCAGAAGGGATAAAGGACAAACATGTGTAGGATGATCCAATGGTCGGGCAAGTTGATCCGACGGTGGTCGCCATGTCGCGATGGAAAGATGTGCGATGGCTAAGCAGTGCGACTTGTTGACCAAGTGGTGAGACTCGATAGGAGAGTAGTTCAGAGGAAAGATAAACAATGGGCAGTTTGGAAAGGATCCAACGGTGGTCGTTGATCTACTATGCAGAGATGCACAATGAATAATCATCGCGGATCAGTGACAAAGAAAGGACAAACAAAGGGCTTCATTTTGGTGGTGAGTTTAGGTGGTGCTACGGTGGCAAGATAAGGACCCTAGAGCCAATCCAAAGGTGCCATATGGCGGAGATCTATGTGGGAGATTTAAAGGTTTAAAATATAGTTTCAGACTATAGTGAAAAAGGAGAAATCAATGACTGGTTGGTTGGAAGGGCCTGAGAGATTAATTCGCCCGAGGGTTAATGTTTGCCCAAATATAGAAGTATTGTATATCGTTGGAAAGCTCTCAATCCGAGGAATTCATTTCTATAGTCAAGTGTAACCCATGACAAGTATTTTTGGGGAAGTTACCTTGGGATGTCAAATTTTTTTTTTAGTCAGAAAGAGGATTTTCTGCAGGGCAAGTGTGTGGGCTGTTAATCCTGAAAGATGGGGCAGTTGTCTTGGTCAGAGATGAAATCTAATCTTGGTCCTTTCCTTCTTATTCTCTTTGTCTTCTCATTTGTAAGGGTTCCATATTTTGTGAGCGAGGCTCCTTAATCTTGGTTTCCAATTCTGAGTTTTTTCCAAGTTTGTAATATAATGTCCTTTTTCAAGTAATGGAATATATTTTCTTGCTGTAAGTGTTTCTTGTTGCAGATTTATATGTATGTGATGCACTGCGAAATGGACAAGGTTAGCAAATGACAAACAACACAAGACATAAGAAATCGTTAGTGTTAGTCAATCAAAAACTAATCTAAACAGACATATCAAAAGAGAAACTAAAATCATGCTAATATATCTAACAAATGAAACAAAGATAATAAGGCATCTCCGAATGCCTCTTAGCATGCTCTTAGCTCCTTCTCCCTTGTTCCTCTCCTCTCCAAGTTCCAAAATAGTGTAGCTCTCAGTAGCTTTTTGCACTATGGATGCTTATGGAGGATTGAGATTTGGGTATTTTGCTCCAAATGTAAAATGAAAAGCTAAAATATTAGATGCTATTAAAATGATTGATTTTAACCAAAAGAACAAGATATTAGTTTGCTATGCTAAATGCTCTCTAAAATGCTTATAGGTTAAATGCATACAAGTTTTCAGGATCTAGATTATGAAGAAATGGGCTCTATTTATAGGAAAAATGGAGCAATAGATGGTTGAGATTGAGCAATCTCAACAAGGGTCAGGATTGAATGATTTCAAATCCATGTGAGGGCTTTCAACCCAATCCCAGGATGACATGTGTCAATGTGAGATAGGTTAAGAGGAGAGGGAATAAGCATTGAATGCTTGACATGACCTTGGGAGTTAAGGTCAAGGTTAGTTGAATGAATAAACTCTTTATTCAAAGAATAAAGCTTTTATCCAATGGATAAACTCTTGTACAAAAGGCAAGAGGGATAAACATAGTCAAAACAATAAATGTTTGGGGAGACAAGTTTGAAATAACCATAAATGGTTATGTAAGAGCCATTAATGGTCATGTAAGAGCCATTAGTGGTTTTGGAAGACTTTGGAGGTTAATTTGTTGAACACACAAAGCATTAAATGCTTTTCAAAGACTTTTGAAGTCTTTGAGAAGTGACTCCATTTTGCTTAGGAATGTGACAATAATTAGGGGATGGATTAAGCTAATTAGGAAGGGTTTAAAAGAATCTAGAAGGGGATTAGATTTGCAAGTGGATTTGGTGGGGGTGAGGGAAAATAAGATTTTATTAAAATAAAAATTCATTTATTTCATAAAATGTGTGCAAGTTGCATTTGTAGGAAAATGCAAGTGGGGGCGGATAATGATTTAAATAAATGTTTTATTTAATTTATTTAAAAGAGGAGAAGGGGGATTTAATTAAATAAATAGATTTTATTCATTTAATTGATTGTGAATTTGGTTTAATGAATTAATTAAAATAAATTGAATAATTTATTTAATTAATAGGAGAATGTTTGGAGATGAATTAATTAAATATTAATTTAATTAACTGATGGCTAGTGGATTTTTAATCAAATAAATAGCGAATATTTATTTAATTAAGCTGGATAGATTTGTGTGACTACATTTGCCCCTCTTTGAGACGGTGCGATTTATTGCGACGTTTCAAAGAAAGAGAAATAGGTCTGAAGAAATGCCCCATAAAATATTTAATTTAATGGGTGGTATGCCCCCTCGAGAGATGGGCCGATTTTTTTTGAAAAATCGGGCGATCTCTCGAAAAAGAATGAAAATTGGCAAGGTGTTAGAAGAGAAGAAGTGAGCAATACGAGTCACAAATAGAAGAAATCGGTGGAAAAATGGAGAAATGGGGGGCTCAGGAAGTTCACGGGGACCACGGCGGTGAGCGGGTGGAAGTTATGGTGATGACGAAGGGTTTAAATGGGGTGAAAGGGATGAAAACAGGATCATTTGCGACTGCGACCAATGTGAAACCAAAGCTCTGATAGTGACATTTTGGAGGAGTGAGCAGTAGTCAAGATGTCGGTACGGATTACAAAGCACAGATTTGAGCGAGTCCATCGGTTCCAGTGGCCAGACGACTACGGACCAGCGGTACGCAAATTTGAATTTTGAATTTTTATGCATTTTTGATAGACTTTTTGCTGAGTCCAAGTTGAGTCAGAGCAATAGCGCTGAAACTATGTTTTGGTGCTATTGCCCAGTTAATTAGTGCTACTGTGCCGCAATGGCACTATTGGCCTATTGTTTGAGCGCTTTTGAAATGTTTTAGCGCCATTGTATGCATGTTTAGGTGCTATTGATTAATAAGCGCTATTGAGTGCTTAATTGAGCGCTATTGTTCTGAATTAGCACCACTGTGCAGTTGTTTTAGCGCGTTTGTAGTTTGAGCGCTATTGGATAGCTTATTGAGCGCTTTTGTTAGGGGTTTAGCGCTATTGTTGATAAACTAGCGCTTTTGTTTTAGGATAAATAGATGCCCCAGTTTGTATGAAGAAAATCTCTCGATGCCAATGATGGATTGATGGCGATGTGAAGTGGAAGTTGTTTTGAACCATAGCAGACTGATAAGACTTAGGTCATTTTTAGGATAAATGACTATTGAAGTCGAGGTTGCCATGATTGCATACCTGTTGAGACCCAAAGATACTTGATCAAAGTATCTATTGATAGTCTAGGTTTAAACTTAAGAAAGTTTGAAACAAAACAACTGATGATGATTGATGAATGGCCATGTGCAGGAGGATCTAGGCATGTTGCAGTTATGTGAGAGACATCTGATGAAACAGGGGTTGCGGGATCGATTGACAAAGGCAGAGATAGATTGTATTGCCGCGACTGGATTGTATGAGGTGATGCACATGCCCGTGATTCATATGAATCACAGATTGATTACAACGTT
The DNA here is from genome assembly GCF_030272615.1 of Cryptomeria japonica. NCBI lineage: Eukaryota > Viridiplantae > Streptophyta > Pinopsida > Cupressales > Cupressaceae > Cryptomeria > Cryptomeria japonica. The sequence goes on along the minus strand of NC_081415.1, from coordinate 699,622,117 downwards.
AATAGAGCAGTGGCACAACGAGACGTGCACCTTCCATCTGGCACAGGGGGAGATGACAGTGACTCTGGAGGATGTGTGGCGCATCCTGCGGATTCCGATTCGGGGGATCTGGTCACGTATGACAGATCCTGGGGGACCCTTGTAGTATAGACGTTCTTTGATGAGGATGTTTTTATTGATGATGGCTCTATTGCATGGGAGGAGATAGCTACGTTATATGAGCCTCTACCAGCAGTTCTATCAAGCATTATGGGAGGACTTCTGTGTCCTGACAGGCGATCACATGGTTTGGCCGTGGGGTGGGGGTAGGTGATCGAGATGATGATTACCAAGGGGACCCGATTTGCTTGGGGGCCATGCATGCTGGTGCACCTTTACCAGGAGCTTCATGAGGTGGTTTACTGGGGGAGGGGTTCCTTAGCAATGGGAGTGACGCTGCTTCATATTTGGGCCTGGGAGCACCTACCAGTGACTCGACCAGTGAGTCTTAGATTTCGTGCAGTAGATCAGTCGTATATGTTTATGTATAGTGGCACGATGAGTTAGCCCCACCTGGGGAAGTTAGAGTGGTGGCGGTGGGCATTAGATGATCTAGATGCAGTCATATGGCGACCATACCTGGAGTGCGAGCCTTGGGATGATGATGTAGAGGCACTGCCCTATGTATTTATGACCCGATTCCTCATTGGGAGGACCTCATACCATGTAGAGAGACAGGTGCCGGGGAGAGTGATGAGGCAGTTTGGACGGCAATAGGGATTGCCCAGTGGATCAGGGGAGTATGCACGGGTGATTCGGGAGAGGTATGCATGGGGGCTAGTGTTGCTGTATGATCAGGCACTGACAGAGTTTTAGATGCTACAGGCGAGACTGTGGGACATATGACCGAGGGTCATGGATGCAGGAGTATCAGATGAGTATACGCAGTACTGAGCGGGGCACCCGATCCTATGGATATCCGATCCAACAGAGCCGATTTTGGATTTTGAGGATGAGAGGGGATGAAGACGGAGGAGGGAAGGAGGTCAAGGACCGAGGGAAGGTGGAGGAGGTGGAGGAGAGGGTGGAGATGGAGGAGGAGGTGGAGGAGGAGGAGGAGGAGGTGGTGGAGGAGGAGGTGGGTTGGGGATGCAGATTCAGCGGAGAGGGAGAGGTGGACTACCACTACGGATAGCATAGGGACCACTGATACAAGGAGGAGTTCGACTGGGTGGTAGGGGTATGGAGAGGGAGATCCCAATGGACAGAGGGGAGAGAGCTACTAGAGAGGGTGGTACAGGTGAGGCTTCTATGGATACCGGGGAGGGAGCTACTAGAGAGGGTGGTACAAGTGAGGCTGCTATGGATACCGGGGAGGGAGCCACTGGAGATCTTTGGGATCACATGATAGCACATTTGCAGACCTGAGTAGAGGATTTGGAGGTAGAGGTGGCGGCTAGGGATGTGCAATTATTTGCACGAGAGTCAGAGCTGGCTGTAGTGCTGCAGGAGAGGGATAGTGCAGTGGAGAGATTAGCAGAGCTACAGGAGAGAGTCCGGGTCAGAGTAGGAGCATAGGGGCCTATGGGAGAGGTGATGAGGGAGATGCGGCGAGCACAGGTGGAGATAGACTACTAGCGGGGTTTATATGAGTAGGTGGTGCCAGCTAGTCAACGAGCTCTTAGATATTCTCAGATGCGGCAGGCTAGATCAGAGCGATCACAGAGGGTGCAGAGTAGTGGGGGTGTGATGGGTCCTCTGCGAAGGGAGAGATCAGGGGATGCAGGAGTGAGTGGGGGTGTGATGAGGCCTCCACAGAGAGATGGATCAGGTGGTGTGGGTACCAGTGGGGGAGTAGGTGGTGATGGTGGTACATCATCTGGCCAGAGTGGCATTTGAGAGAACATTTTTTGCATATATGTATTGTATCATTGTTTATTTTTTGGACTGTATCTTGGATGACTCTTGGTAGCCGATTTTGTAGACTTCATTGTACTCTGATAGATGAGATGATATATATGAGGAGATCCCATAGTTTGATGATATGCAGTTGATATGTATGGATGTTTATGCAGGATGATGAGTTATTGCTTAGATGGATATGTGTACATGTATGCATTTGATGAGATGTTTCTTAAATGCATGTTTTTATGATGATTTATGATGTTGGATAATGACATATGAATGCAGGTTTATATATGTATGATTTGTTTGATTTTGATGTAATGCTTTATGTATGTAATGCCATGATGATGATGTATGTTTATGATGATTTAGGAACAAGATTTTGGTGTTTCCTATTGTGATATAATGATGAGATAATTTATGTGATGATGTTAATGCAATGGTTGAATGAATGATGTTATGTATGGATATGTATCTAGATGTTTTTAAATGAATGTAATATGGATAAACAAAATGTAAAGTACAAATGTTTATATGATAATGTCTAAATGAATGCATATGTATAATGGATATATAAAATGATATGAACCAATGTTTGGAAACAAATGGTATTATGATTCTAAATGCTTAAATATGATTAAGTAAAAATGATAATGTGATGATAATGCAACTCCTGGTTTTAATAACTGCACCTTAATACAATTAAAAAGAGGATAATGAATGCAATGTGAGTGAATCCTAAAAATGAGCATAATAAGATACTTAATAATGGATGAATGAATGCACCTTTTAACTATAGATAAATGAATGTATGCAATGATAAATGATAAAGGATAATGAAATGATGATGGATAATTGTGAATGCATAGTAAATGGCTTAATATAATCAAGGACAATTTGATCCCATGAATGAATCTAATTATTTATGATTTATGCAGTGATGCAAATGATTAATGAAAACTAATGTAAAAAATGAACTATATGCAATGTTAAGTTTAAAAATGACATGAATGTACTTAATGCAAGATGCAACTAAATGCGACAATGATATGATCATGAGGAATGCAAGGTTTTTGAGACTTTGCATGATGCATTGATGATGTATCAGAGTACTCGGTCGTGATTGTATCCAAGACCAGCTCAATTCTTACATAACTGTTCATATGAACCTTGTTCACTTTTGGCATATAAATCATACATATGAATGATGGGTGATATGCAACGGAATGCAAGATATAAACAGATGAGATGAAATGATGATCCATAGTGCTCTATTTTCATCATTGAGCTTTAAAATGTTGGAAGAGAATACAAGCATCTTGACATAATGATTCAAGATGACCTGAGTATTCCTTACATGGATTTGATATAGCAAGTTAATACCAATGACTTGATATAAGGGTCAAGTTGACCAGAGTATTGCTTGCGGAATAGACAAGGATTATCTTCGTTCATGCATGACTTGGATCATCCTCCTTGATCTTAGGCTGATCATATCTTGAGACAAGTGCATACCATAATAAGAGATAAAACCTTTATCTAGATTGGATGAGGGGGAAGGAACCAAAGGAAGAGCAATGTTCCTGCAAACAAACAATATATACATAAAGAATAAAGAATAAGGATCCTTGGTAATGGTTCATGCTCGAGGTATACGTTGTAGTCAGCAAGCCGTAATGATCTATGATTGCATTTTTCATAAGATCACATAGCTTGGTGAACTTCCCACGTAGACACCATTAGTACATGCCCCAGAACTTCATTGGAAATAATGCACAAACGAAACAAAATAATGCTAAAAGATCCTGATATAGATAAACGAATTATTTTACTCACAAATCAACCAAGTATTTGATAGCTTAACACAATTTTCTTGTCAAAGAAAACGTCACTTTTGTCTTTGTTTTGGTAAGGAAGGATGCATCCATGTTAAAGATAGTTTGATTGTTGATGTCGATTGTGTGGTTCGATTGATAAGTGGTCATTGTGTGAGTTTTTATCAATGTTTGTTTTGTATCTGTTCGGATGAGTATGTACAAGGTGTTGCCATGTTTTTGTGTAACTTTTGTCTTTGTTTTGGTAAGGAAGGATGCATCCATGTTAAAGATAGTTTGATTGTTGATGTCGATTGTGTGGTTCGATTGATAAGTGGTCATTGTGTGAGTTTTTGTCAATGTTTGTTTTGTATCTGTTCGGATGAGTATGTACAAGGTGTTGCCATGTTTTTGTGTAATTTCTGATGTTTTCCATTATTTGTGGATTTTGTGAGACATTTTTGAATGTTTTTGGATTTTGTGAGATATTTTTGAATGTTTTTGGATTTTGTGAGACAGTTTTGAATGATGAACCGAATGAATCACAAGTAATGTAGAATCCACTTCCATCAACTAGATTGAGGGGCATTGCCCCCAAGTTTAGACATGACTATGAAAAAGTGGGATGAAAGATGCATGAAGTACTTTCTTTGATTACAGATCAAATAACAAGCCATGGTTTAGATGGATGGATGTGTGTATGCACTGAATGTGATCGCAATGAGCCTGAAAGATACTGGAGCCATTTTCTTTATGAGTGGCACCTATTTGCCAGGTTTTCACCATCGCACTTACCCAAGGTGCCACTAGAGTGTTTGTTCACCATTTGAATGCATGATTTTTCCTTACTATTTTGATGTTTTTGTATTTCTTTAGGACATTTTTCTGAATGTTTTTGGTATTTTCTGGTATGTAGGGGAGCCTGATGCTCTGTACAGCTTAGGTATAAAACCGTTTGAGGTGCATGCTGTTGATTGGATCTGCAAGCGGTTCTCCTTCTGATGTAGCCAACTGATATGCCCCGGACCCAAATACAGCTGTATGCGGGAAAAGTGGGCGGATAAAACTAAATATGTGAAAATATTTCAAAATACTAGTCCACACACACACACAGGACTTCTTGGTGCAAGCTATGGAGTAATAACGTATTACTCAGCTTCCCAAGGAGGGTCCCATGGTTCTCTATCTCACAATGTCCCTCAAACCAATGTTTTACTCTCAGATCACTGAGCAAAATGGTTTAGGGATGGCAAATATGAGAATGAGAGATGCTTTTGATCGATTTTAGTATGAGATGTGTTGTAAGCTATGTATGATGCTAAAAATGCAATAAACTAAATGATAAGATGACAAGATTAGTATGAATACTATCCTAACATACTATATTTAGTCTATGATTGAACTAAAATGATAAAGAAATTATTCTAAATATGCATATTAGTCTAATTCCTGATCTAAAAGAGGCTAAATGATGAGCATATATGAAATGAGAAAGCTTGAAAGAATTTGAGCATAAGTGTAATGCTTTAAATTTGAAAGATGACTGTTAAGAATGGAGGAATGAGAGCTCTATTTATAGCACAAACAGGGCAATGGATGGTCAGGATTGAATGGTTTAATCAAGGGCTAGGTTTGAAAGTTGGGGATCCATGTGCACAATTGGCACCAATGAAATGGTGACAAGTGTCAACATAGGATTGGGTTGAGAGAAGAGGTTGGAGGCATTAAAGGCCTGAGAAGACCTCATGGTTATCTAAAGGCTAAGGGTCAAGTCTAAGTTAGACTTACCCACTAGATTAAGAGTTAATCCAAGGATAAACCTTTGTGCAAATGATTAAGAGATAATCATGGTCAAAGCATTAATGGCCTGATGAGACCCTTGGGTTGGATAGAGGTTGAGTCAAAACAAATGTTTTAACCATGTGGGAGGGTTTGAATTAACCATTAATGGTTATTGGAGACTTTATGGATTAAGTGGTTGAAGGTTGGAAGCCTTCAATGGTTTTCAAAGACTTTAAGGGTTTTGGTGGTTGAAGGTTGAAAACCTTTAATGGTTATCAAAGACTTTAAGCCATTTGAGAAGTGACTTCCCTTTGCTTAGGGATGTGACAAAGTTTAGAGGAGGGGTTAGGTTAATTAGAAGCGATTAGAAGATTCTAGAAGGGATTAGAAAGGGGTTTGGGATTTTGCAAGTGGATGGAGAGATAATAGGATTTAATTTAAATAATTTAATTTATTCAATTTGGTTGTAATTTGGAGAAATTAAATAAATTAGATTTATTCAATTTAGGATAACTATTTAATTAAATTTGAATTTAATTAAAAGTGGATAGGGGGATTTAATTGAATAAAATGATTTATTCATTAAATGGTATAGTGAATTTAATTTAAATAAATTGAGTAATTTATTTATTAAATAGAAGAATGTGGATAATTTAATTAAATTGGATTTAATCAAATAGAGAAATGAACATAAAATATTCATTTAGGAATATGGTCATTTTTATACGTCTACAACAGCAGTGACAACATATGGGCCCAACCAGTTTGATTCAAACTTGCCTTGATGTTCTCTATTTGGTTGGTTGCGAGGATTCTCTCAAAGAACAAGATCACCTACCTCAAATGTACGAGGTCTAACTCGGTGATTGTAGCTTCTGCTCATGCGCTGCTGATAGGCTTTGAGATGGTTGTATGTAGCTTGTCACTTCTCATCAAGTAAATCTAAGTCCTGAAGATGTGATATTCTATAGGCTTCGTCATCAATGAGATTATGCAAGGAAACCTGTAGTGATGGTATCTCGACCTCAATAGGTAAGATAGCTTCTGCACCATAGACCAATGAGTAGGGAGTTGCGCCTGTAGGGGTTCGAATGCTAGTTTGATATGCCCATAGTGCGGGATTCAATTGAACATACCAATCATGGCCGACATCGTTGACTGTCTTCTTGAGGATTCTCAATATGTTTTTATTCGATGCTTCGGCCTGACCATTGCCTTGTGGGTAATAGGGAGTGGAAAAGTGGTGTTGGATGTGAAATTTCTCACAGAGTTCATGGACATCCTGATTTTTGAAAGGAAGACCGTTATCTATGATGATGGACATGGGTACACCATACCGGCGGATGATGTAATTGAGGATGAATGAGGCGATCTGCTTGCTGGTGACTTGGGTAAGTGGAACAACTTCGATCCACTTTGTGAAATATTTGGTGGTGGTAATAATGAATTTATGGCCATTGGATGAAGATGGATGAATCTTACCCACAAGGTCAAGGCTCCATTGACAAAAAGGCCAGGGTGTTGTGATTGGTTGCAGTTCCTATGCTAGTGCATGTATCAGGTCAACATGAACTTGACATTTTTTGCATTTTCTGACAAAGTAGTAGGAATCTTTTTCCATAGATGGCCAATAGTATCCATTGTGTAGGAGTTTCTTGGCTAGTGATGGACCACTTGAGTGGGTCCCACAAATTCCTTCATGGACTTCTTACAAAGCCTTTGTTATCTCACCTTGTTCTAGACATCAAAGGAGAGTACCATCAAGACTGCATCGGTATAGGGTTTCAACAATAATGGTATATTGAGTAGTTTGGCGAATGAAGGTTTTACGTTGGTTATTCGATTGGTTGGGAGGAAGGGTGTGATCGTGGAGATAGGTGTAGAACTCATCGTACCATGGGGATTCAGAGCCGATAAGGTGACATATTATTTCAGATTCGGGGATATCATAAGCGGGAATCCAAAGCTGTTCTACCAAGAACTCGTAGCGTGTTGAATTCTGTCGAAGATCTAGGAGAGATGCGATGGTAGCCATAGCGTCAGCAACTTGATTCTGATCTCTTGGTATCTGCTCAAAGGTAATTGTAGTAAATGATGTCTTTAGATTGTCCACCATTTGCTTATATGGCATAAGTTTATCATCCTTGGTCTGATATTCATTTGTTGCTTGTCGAATGACCAGTTGGGAGTCGCCATATGCTTGCAGTTCTTGTAATTTCCATTGTACGGCTAGCCTGAGTCCTGTGATCAAGGCCTCATACTCCACTATGTTGTTGGTGCATGGAAATGTGAGCCTGTAAGACTTCGGGATGCTATCACCTTGAGGTGTGATAAATAGAATGCCTACCCCCAAGCCATGCCTAGTGTATGAACCATTAAAGTATAGTTTCCATGGTTGTGTTGTTATGATCATGAATATCTCTTCATCTGGAAAATTGGAAATGAGAGGATGATCGCCTATGAGGGGTGCATCGACCAACTGATCCACAATAACTTGACCTTTTATTGCTTTACGATCCACGTACTCGATGTCAAATTCACTCAGAATCATCACCCATTTGGCCAAGCGGCCTGTCAATGCTTCTTTGCTGAGTAAATACTTGAGTGGATCAATCTTTGCAATGAGTTGTACTTTGTGCGTCAATAGATAATGCCTCAATTTAGTGGCTACTAAGATTATTGCTAGGCAAGCTCACTCAATAGGTGTGTAATTGAGTTCATAGCCCACCAGTGTGCGAGAGATGTAGTAAACAACACTCTTTTCCTTCTGCATTATGCTATGCCAGTAGTACACCCAATGCTGTACTTGTTGCTGAGATATAGAGTAACAAAGGTCTGCTTGGATCTGGTGGGATCAGCAACAGTGTATTCATGAGATAGTCTTTGAGCATCTGGAATGCTTGCTGGCATCTGGCATCCCATTGAAAGCGGATGTTTTTGTGTAGCAGGTGTGTGAATGGGTGACACTTATCAGCCAATTATGCAATGAATTTTCAGATGGATTGAAGCCGCCCTTGTAATGTCCTTAGCTGACTGATATTCTTTGGTGGTGGCATGTCCATGATTGCTTTTACCTTTGCTGGGTCGACCTCAATACCTTTGCTTGAGACAGTGTATCCTAGAAGCTTCCTGGAGGTTACTCCAAAGACACATTTCTTGGGGTTGAGTCGAACATGATATTGTTCCAATCTATCAAAGATTTTATCTAATATGTTGAGATGCCCTTCTCTGGTGAGTGATTTTGCTAGTAAGTCATCAACATAATCTTCCATCATAGTATGCATCATGTCATGGAAGATGGTGGTCATTGCTTGTTGATAGGTTGCTCCTGCATTCTTGAGACCAAAAGGCATTACATTCCAGCAATATGTGCCCCATGGACATGTGAAGGCTATCTTATGTTGATCTTCTAGTGCGATCTTTATCTGATTGCATCTTGAAAAGCCATCCATGAGTGAAAGCATGGCATGTCTTGCTGTCAGATCCACTATGATGTCAATATTTGGTAGGGGGAAGTCATCCTTAGGACAGGCCTTATTCAGATCTCTGAAGTCAGTACAAATGCAGATGCCCCCTTTTGGTTTGCTGATAGGCACAATGTTGGAGATCCATTCTGCATAATCAATTGGTCTAATGAAACCAACATCTAGGAGTTTCTTGAGTTCTGTTTTGACTAGTACTGCAATTTGAGGATGCATCTTGCGAAGCTTCTGCTTGACAGGTTTGGCTCCTTCTGCTACGGTGAGGTGATGCATGACTAAATCAGGATCAAGCCTAGGCATGTCTGCATATGACCATGCAAAGTTGATCTGACGCTGTTGAAAGAACTCTATAAATTTAGGTTGTTCTTCTGGAGTGAGAAGAGATGCCAGATGTATGAGATGAGGATTTTCAGGAGTCCCCACATTGTATTCTTTGGTTTCCTTGATGAGAATTATTGATCGTTCCTGTTGTGCACTAGCAGGGAGAATATCAAACCCTTCATCCTCAGGTGCCTCAGAGAGGTTTTCACCGTTGGATATGCTCTTTCTTTTTACTTTTGTTGGATCAAACAGTGCCACAGTGTGGTTTTCACTGGAAGATCCATGTTTTATCATTATATTTTTGCAACTGAAGGGTTTGGGATCTGCCCCAAAGTACGTTGCACTATTAAGTTCAATGGCGAATCCAGCTTTGTGATCCCCGCTTGGTAGGTTATCCCTTAATTCCAAAAAGTCAATGATGGCCTCATCGTTTTGGAAGAAGTCAAGACATGGGGGATTTGGTTGGTTCCATTCGATGAGTTCAAGGTGAATAATGGGCATTACTTTATCAATTAGGTTAAGTGTGTTAGATGTATTGGAGAGGGTTAAGACATTGTGGTGAGGGTCATTAATGGTACTCTCCCTGTCAGAATCAAGTGTAAGATGAGACGTAGGGTCTGTGGAAGGTGTTTCCAGTTCAGGAACCCAAGTGGTCTTTATCTGTGCTTCTCCATAAATAGGGATGTCTTTACGTGGGAGAGGTAGTGATGTGTCTTCCTCATCTGAAGTGTCAAGCTATATAGAATCAAACTCCCACTCATGTGAGTTGGTCTCTGAGTCACTTTCCAGCATCCGATTACTATACCATACTGGGATTTCCTTTGAGTTAAATACTACAGGTGTGATTCGTTGATGTACCTTTGTAGTGATCGGTGCTGCAGGGAGGTCCATGGGGATTAAAGAATCCAATACGGGGAATATCGGTAGTGTTGACTTAGTTGCTTCTGCTGGAACTGCTGGTGCCATAGATGCTGCTGCGAATTCCGATACAGTTGCTACTGCTAATGGTACTATTGATGTGATGGCTACTACGGATGGGTTTATTGCGTTGATGGGTGGGATGATTGGCATTGGTGATGGTCGTGTTGGGGGTCTGAGCCTCGATGGGGCGGTTGTGATGGTCTTTGATGCTGCTTTGATAATGAAAGGTGTTCTTTTTGCCATAGGCTGACATAATGGTTTGCTGGGCTTTCCTTTGAATTTGAGTTTAGGAAAGATCTCTTTTTCAAAGCCTAGGCCTGTATTACCTTTGGGCTTTAATTTTGGCAGCAGAGGTTCATGTTGTCCTTGTTTGCAATATCCCAAAGCACTCTGACCATCATACCCCATTCTTTGCATAATGAGGAGACCTTTTCCATACTGATCTGTAGGCAGCTTAACTTGCGGTATATCAGTGGTGATGGGATCTTTATAGATCCATTCCGCTAAGTCCTCATCTTGGGTTTCTTCTTCTTGACTCTTTCCAAGGATGAAAGGCGTTAAAGCACATGCTGGCATGATTAGTGGTTGCTAGAGTAACTGCTATGGTTTACCATGTGTCCTAGGAGAAGTGGGCATTTGTCCTACACAAAAGAGTTGACTCAAGTTGTATTCCCCAGGACCTTCCTCTGCTATTTTCATTTTAAGCTTTTCTTGCTTTGGTATAGTGGTGTTGGAGCTGGTAAGAGAGGCGGGACTTATATATGATGTGGAGGAAATGGCTTATCTATTATTAGGAACAATAATCTCTGGTTGATGGCTGATATTATGGTAATACGCAAAGGGATTTGCATCACCCAGGATTATGATCTCTACACCGTTATGTGGGAACTTGATACATTGATGGTAGGTAGATGGAACGACTTGCATAGCATGTATCCAAGGTCTTCCTAACAATAGATTGTATGGTAGAGGAAGGCCCAGAACCTAACAAATGATGTGTTTTACCACAGGGCCCACTTGGATTGGTAGTACCACAGCTCCTTTGGATGAACGCTCTGCATTGTCATAGGCTTTGATTGTGATCTTCTTGCGAGGATCCACTGATTCTATGGCATATCCCAATGCTGTGACCAACTGTAGTGTACAAATATTCAGGCTTGCTCCATTATCGATCAAGACTCGCTTGATCCTATGCTGGTTGATAAAGCCTTCAATGTGTAGCGAAGCGTTATGAGGTTGTTGGAAGGAAGAGTTGTCACTTTCGGAAAAAGTGAGACAAGGTGATGACTTTAGACTTCCAACTATGGCTTGAAATTGGTCTGTATTCAGGTTTGCAGGGACTGACGCCTCTTGGAGTGCTTGATCCAAGATAGTTTTATGAGATGGCGATAGGTGTAATAGCTCTAAAATGGATATAAATGCAGGCGTTTTATCTAATTGTTCCACAAGATTGTACTGCTTTGGGATGGAGGTGGTGCCTTGTGGAGCTGCCTTTATGGTAACCTTGCCGCGACGTGTAACAACATTGCAATTTGAGTTGGGATTTTTGAAGGTTATAGTTGCAACTTGTTCACTGGCATCATACAGATGATTTACAGTGTAATTATATGCAGCCTATGTATAATCAGTGGTATCAGTGCCTCGCCTGGAAGTGGAAGGACCCCTTTAATCTTGTGATGGAAGTGGATTTTTGAACATCAGATGATCATTATTTGTTGTTTTTGGGTCATGTCCTTCAATTTCAATTTCTCCTCGGTCAATAAGATCCTAAATAAGATCTTTCAATCGATGAAAATTACTTGTCTTGTGTCCTCTCCCTTGGTGGAAATCATAGTGTTCAGTATCTCGCCACCACGCGGGTTTGACCTGAGGCTCATAGTTTGATGTTTTAGGTAAAGTGACCAAATTTTGAGAAATGAGTTGTCGTAATACTGTTTCAATGGGCTCCCCTAAGGGAGTGTATGTTCATTTTTGTTTTTGCTGACGAGGTCTTGGTTCATCGTGAGATGTGATGCAACCTTGATTGGAAGGAATATTTGTGTTATTCTGAGGTGGAGGATTATGTCCTGCAAATCGAACCACAGGTTGTGCACTTTTATAGTCCTGGCATCCACAACCCCATCGTTGACAATATTCTTGTTTTTGTTCCAGAAGCTTGGTTTATCACTATTGAAGCATGGGCGAGGACTATCCTTTGGTTCATTATAGATTTTGATAAGTCCTTTCTTGATGAGTGCCCGTTCACATTTCAAACCCTTGGTGATCATATCATTAAAAGAGTCAGTGTCTTTGACATCCAGGTGAAATTCTATTTCTTCATTTAAGTTGGAAATGAATATTTCCACTAGTTCTCATTCAGGTAACTAAAGAGAACGTCTGCTAGACATTTGTCGCCATCGTTGCAGGAATACTGAGAATAGTTCACCTAGTTTTTGTTTAGTGTTGCACAGATCAGCCATGGTGATGTTGCGTTCAATGTTATGAGAGTAATGAGCGAGGAATTTCTGGATGAGTTCCTCAAATGTTCTAATGCCACCTGATAGTCGGGAAAACCATGATGTGGTTGTTCCTCCCAAGCTTTGGGGAAAGAGGTGCATTAGGTATGTGTCTTAATATGCCACTTTGAGACAAGCGGAATGAAATTCTCTGACATGATCACGGGGATCTCCATTTCCTCTATATTTTTTGAATTTGGGTGTTTCGAATCCTCGTGGAAAGGGTGGCATATAAAGATTCTGATCAAAAGGATAGGGACATATGTCATTGAGTGAGAATTGGTTAGTTTTGACACCACTATGAAGTTGTTGGGCGAGATTCTCGACTTGTTGCTGCAACATCTCCATTTCATTTGGAGGAGGAGGTGGTGGGTTACCTCGAGGAATGTTATATCTGATGGGATCTCTACCTCTTTCCTCTTCATGGCAACTTTGTCATTCTGATGCTTGTCTTAATTGGGAAAGATCAAAGTAAGAGGGGAGTTTCGCTCCTTCTTGAGCGAGCTTTAAAAGCGAGCATCCGCATTGCTCCTGAGTATTTCATCAAAAAGTCTGTTAAAGAGAGGGTTATGCTGGGCCCTTTCTATTGTTGTAGGAGTGGGAGTACTTGGGTTTTTGTCATTTGCATTTCCTCCAAGTGCTTCTTGAAATTCATTGAGATTTTCCTCTTCTTCTTCTTCCATTTCTATTTCTCGTTGCCTTGACTGTGATCAGGTTTGGGCCATTTTGTTTACAATTTTTTGTTGATGTTGAGTGAAAATGATGATGAGTTTTTGATGAAATGAGAGATTGATGGTTGGTGAATTATGTTGCATGTAGATCTCTAGCACTTTTAAGGTAGATGTAACCAAAATTCCTTCTTTGAATTGCTTGTTTGTTGTGATAAGATTTGATGTGATAAGGTGTAGAGAAATCTGAGATGTGTTACAGATTTAACTACCTAGTAATGAAAGGATTCACTCATGAACTAGTTTTAACCTGCGTAGATGTGTCTCTTAGGATGAACTTTATCCTAGATGTCAAGACACTCTAAAAAGTGATGTTTGTGTTTTATTCAAGCAATATCTAAAGAGAACTTAGGATAAAAACCTCTTGGTGTTTTTGAGAGTTGAATTGGATGAGATGATGTGTGAATGGGATGATGGATGAAATGTTTAACTTTAATAGAAACTTTGTGTAACAAAAGGAACAAACTCTTCCTCTTCTCTTTCGGGTGTTGGTGGCATTTCCCGAGCTATGTTGTAGGTGATACAAATGTCTGGAAATAATTCTGGGTTGATCTTTCCTCCTTTGTTTTTGTGGTAACTCAAAGCTCTATATTGCATAAAAGCTCTGCGGTTTAATGACTCTTGATCAAATTTGTTTGATTTTCCTTGAATATAATGGCGCATGTGATGCAAGAAGGCTCTATTAGAGACAAAGATTTGTCTATTAAGATAGAAGAATTTCCTCCTTTTGATTAAAGCCTTTGAGCTTAAGGGTCTTCTTTTCAAGTTGACATGTTGATGAATATTCTTCTTTCTCAAGATATGAAGAATGGTCATAAGATTTGATACCTTTGCTTTTTGTTTTTGATCTCTTGGTTGGTATTATGAAAAATGTTTGTGTTGGATGAAACACTTTGTTTTTGGAACTGATTTTTGATATTTCTTTGACAAGAAAACAAAGCAAGCACATAAACACAAGATTGTTGCCTCAAAAGGCACAAATGAGTATGGGTCTAGATCAACCCAATCCTTGGACTTTTTATGACCCTTTAGATGTATTTTAAGGTGTATTTCCAAAGCCTGAAGTTGGCTCAATTTGCATTGGTCTTGACTAAAAATGAAGACACTTCAAACACTTTTTATCCCTAAGGTCAAATGGCCAGTTGCGATAAATTTAGCCCACATCTTGATATTTCTTCGACTTTGGTACTACATACCTTATGAATCCTGTCGTGGCAGGTAAGGATGTGATATACTAAGTCTTGCACGAGCATAACAAATAGATGATCCCTATGATGGGGGAGTCACCACTTTTATCAAGCCACAAGTGACTTTTCAAAAAGCTATGTTTCTACTCAAGGAAATATGTATGGTGAGTATCTTGGGAGAAAAACCATCTATGCTCTTGCACTAAATTATATCGCAAATATCCTCAATCAATAGAATGAGTGGGATACTACTTAAAGGTGTTTAGTCATGTTCGATGTTTTTGGACATAAGTTTATTCTTCAGTGACTCACTTAAGAGCCTTGTAACTAGTGGTGGGGCTCATATGTCCTTTCGGCCAGTTACACTGTAGGAACAGCTATACCCAAGGCTACAACTTTCGCTCTCACCTGATTTCTATAGCGGCTCGAAGGATTTATCACGTGAGGTCATTCCAAAAAGTGATGTGTCTCTTGGCAGGCCTCTCTTAAAAACATAATTTTTTTGAGTGTTACTAACACTTTTCTCTTGCACCTAGGACCACGAAAGCCAAGGGAGAGGATAGTGTGTGTTTAGAAGTGGGACCACTCAACCGACTTTTTGCACAAGTGTGCCAAGCACGAAAAACACTTGTTCTTTTTAATCCGCCATTGCAATGTGATCTAACTATTTGGAGATGTTGTTCCAACAGTCATGGTGTTCGTTTTAACTTCAATGGCAAAATGTGTTGTAATCTAGAAATTGGAAATCCTGGTCAACTGAACTTGAAGCACGCATGCATGAAAAAAATTGTTTTGCAAATTTTTTTAAACAAGTTGATTGTGTATTTTATGTGCACCAAAAATAGAAGTGTGGATTGTAAATTCTTTTGATGCAAGAAAAATGGAAGTGTTGATTTTAAGTGCCAAATGAAGTGTGTTTCCTAACTTGCAAGAAATCAAATGTTTGTTTTGTTCAATTTTAATGCACCAAAGAAACAAGTGACCCTAACTAGTAAGCAAGGAAAGTTTGTTTGTTCAAGTTTTAAAACACCAAAATAAAGTTTGTGATTTTTAAGGGTGAGTTTTAAAACCTGCACAAACAACAACCGGTTAGTAAAATCCATGTCTAAGGGGGGCTTCGACAAGCCTAAAAAATTTCACTTTTTTCGATTACAATGCCTTTTTTACAACATTTTGTTACAATAGCACTAGTCTGTGTTTGAACAGAAGCGCTATTTAACACAAACATGCTAAAAGAGAAAGAAAGACAAAGAAGGCAAACGCGCTGAAACAGGGTCAATAGCGCCAAAACAGGGTCAAAAGCGCCAAAATAGTGTCAAAAGCGCTAATATTGATACAATAGCACTATTGTAAGAACAACAACGCTAGAACAACAAGTATCAATAATGCTAGAACGTGATCAATAGCACTAAAGCGTAACCTGTGTGACAATTTCAACATTCAAACATGTTATTGGTTAAAAAAAATGATCTCTTGGGTGTTTGGATTCACGTCGGGTTCACCAAATGATGCACTGCAAAATGGACAAGGTTAGCAAATGACAAACGACACAACACACAAGAAATCGTTAGTGTTAGTCAATCAAAAACTAATCTAAACAACATATCAAAAGAGATACTAAAATCATGCTAATATATCTAACAAATGAAACAAAGATAATAAGGCATCTCCAAATGCCTCTTAGCATGCTCTTAGCTCCTTCTCCCTTGTTCCTCTCCTCTCCAAGTTCCAAAATAGTGTAGCTCTCAGCAGCTTTTTGCACTATGGATGCTTATGGAGGATTGAGATTTGGGTATTTTGCTCCAAATGTAAAATGAAAAGCTAAAATACTAGATGCTATTAAAATGATTGATTTTAACCAAACGAACAAGATATTAGTTTTCTATGCTAAATGCTCTCTAAAATGCTTATAGGTTAAATGCATACAAGTTTTTAGGATCTGGATTATGAAGAAATGGGTTCTATTTATAGGAAAAATGGAGCAATAGATGGTTGAAATTGAGCAATCTCAACAAGGGTCAGGATTGAATGATTTCAAATCCATGTGAGGGCTTTCAACCCAATCCCAGGATGACATGTGTCAATGTGAGATAGGTTGATAGGAGAGGGAATAAGCATTAAATGCTTGACATGACCTTGAGAGTTAAGGTCAAGGTTAGTTGAATGAATAAACTCTTTATTCAAAGAATAAAGCTTTTATCCAATGGATAAACTCTTGTGCAAAAGGCAAGAGGGATAAACATAGTCAAAACAATAAATGTTTGGGGAGACAAGTTTGAAATAACCATAAATGGTTATGTAAGAGCCATTAATGGTCATGTAAGAGCCATTAGTGGTTTTGGAAGACTTTGGAGGTTAATTTGTTGAACACACAAAGCATTAAATGCTTTTCAAAGACTTTTGAAGTCTTTGAGAAGTGACTCCATTTTGCTTAGGAATGTGGCAATAATTAGGGGATGGATTAGGCTAATTAGGAAGGGTTTAGAAGAATCTAGAAGGGGATTAGATTTGCAAGTGGATTTGGTGGGTGAGGGAAAATAAGATTTTATTAAAATAAAAATTCATTTATTTCATAAAATGTGTGAAAGTTGCATTTGTAGGAAAATGCAAGTGGGGGGGGGATAATGATTTAAATAAATGTTTTATTTAATTTATTTAAAAGAAGAAAAGGGGGATTTAATTAAATAAATAGATTTTATTCATTTAATTGATTGTGAATTTGGTTTAATGAATTAATTAAAATAAATTGAATAATTTATTTAATTAATAGGAGAATGTTTGGAGATGAATTAATTAAATATTAATTTAATTAACTGATGGCTAGTGGATTTTTAATCAAATAAATAGCGAATATTTATTTAATTAAGCTGGATAGATTTGTGTGACTACAGTATGTAAGACATGCATAAATTGACACAAAGTTGTCTCTGAATGTATATTTATTTGTTACAAATTAAATCCTCAAGGAGGCTAGAGTTTGTCAATCTCAAGGAGATTGTTGTGATTGTTTGCAGGCATTCTTCAAGGAAGAATTTAAACTCTATAGTTAATCATAGATAATGGGATATATTTTCAAGATTTGATGATTTTGTGAGTGAGCTGAGTAATGAATTTTTATAAGGCACTAATGCAGGGATATTCAATGATGAAGGTGGACTTGCAATGTGGGTTTTCATTTACAGTTTGATATATGACTCTATGCCCATGAATAAGGCACTGGTCTTGTAGATTTTGGGGATTCTCAAAGATTTTTAAAATCAAAGATCCATTTGCTTTCACGTTTGTAGTTTTAGTTTGTTCCACTTATCTCATGCTTCAACTTAGTTGAGATGTCAATGTAGATCTAGCCCATTTGCAGTAACCTCCTAGTTGTTAAGCCTTATGAGATCTATCTACTTCTGTTGATGTTGTCTTATGTGTAATGGGTCTGATTCAAAGCATCAAAGGTACACTCGCCTAGGTTTTGCAGAGCCTGAAGAGTAGAAGGATTTTATCCTTGTTATGTTGTCTAAGTCCTGAAGTTATTCATTATATGAAGTTGGCTATTTCATAGATAAATTGCAGGTGAACTTGGGTTTCTCATTTTTGAGAACAACAATTTTGAAGCCTTCTTTTCTTTGTTGTATGGAAGCCTCAAAATTCCAGAATCCCAGAATCCTGAGTTCTTTGTATTTTGTTTGGGTTTTCGGATTTCGGAACCCCAAACTCTCGGACTCCCAGAATCCCCTTTTGTTTCACCTTGGAACTCCAGAACCCTGGAGTCTTGAGGCATCTTTTTGCGTGGGCCTTGGAACCCTAGAACGCAAAAATTCTGCTCTTCCCTTTTTTTTGTCTCAGGATCTCGAAACCCCGAGGTCATGTTTAGTGAGGTTGTACGGTCGTCGAATGGGGGGGGATATAATTAGGGCAAGATGAGTGATTTTCATTCATTTGTGCATTCCTCCACTATGAAATTTGAGCTCTCTGTCTACGCGTTTTGCTTCCTTGCTCGTTCGTGTTTTTCGCTTCGTCGCCTAGTTCGGTTGGTTCGTTTGTCTTATTTTCTTGTCTTTACATGTCTTTTAGCTAGGTTAGATTAAATTTTCCATTCTTTCATTAAAATTGGCCGATTTGATTTTCTTTTTCATGAAAACCTAAGTTTCGGTATTTCAGAACCCCAAAATCCTGAAACACTTAAGTTCTACCCCATTCAGCACCTCAGAACTCTGAAACCCTAGAGTTTCAAAGTGCTCTTTTGATAGAGTTTTACCCACCTTGGCAAAAGTGTATGCCTTGGCTATCAAAATGAATCAAGAATTGAACCAAACACCTAGAGGAATTGGACACAACCTTCCTATTGGCATGATTTACAAAAGCTACAACCAACTTCCAGGAGTATAATCATCACCACTAGTTGGAGCACCAACTATGAATTCAGATCGATTATATGGACTACAACCAATAGTAAATCAACAAGCGAACCAACAATTTGCATCTCAAGCTTTACAATGGACTAACCCCAACATCGCTGTGCCACTAGGAATGATACAACTATATAATCCCCCTAACACAGTATTGGCAAATCAAGCAACATCAACATCAACTAACCAAGGCTCACACCTCTCAGATGAAGTAGAGGTATTGAAAGAAATGCTATCCCAAGTCACTACTAACTCAAGTCAATTAAAGATAAACCTACAAGGAGGCTATAACCAATCTTAGTCATATAAAAATTAGCGAGGTTATCAAAATCAAAACCAAAATTAGAGACACAACCCCAAACCTTACAATAGATAGTGGAATACTAGTCCAAACAATGGGGGTGTGAACCACGATCATCCTGATGTGAGAGATAATCTTAATCAAACTCAGATGGTTAATATGGTTGACATAAATTTAATGACTAATTGGTGTAGGTTACATGATACAGCGTCACAATTAGAAGTTAACTGTGATCAAATGGAGAAGATGATCAGGATTGCATAAGCTGATTCACAATCGAGAGGATCTTCCACTAAAGAACCTGGGAAAGTCAACACTGTGATGCTAGTAGACACTTTCCTATTCAAGGAGTTTTAAGGAGAAGCTCAGGTGGAGCCACATGTTTATGATGCACAAGCCTTTCAGAGTACAAGGAATACCTATAACTTGAGGAGTCAAGCAAAAGGGTCATTTACTACACCGATGCATCTCAAGGATATCCAAGTCCCACCAGACCCAATTGCAAGCAAAAATTCACCTCCTCTTCCACCCTTCCAAGGAGTAAAGTCTAAAGGTGAAAAGGGTGAGGATTATTCTACCAAGAGGTCATATGATGTCACCAGAGAAATGGAGAATATTGTTATCACAATGTCTCTCTTGGAAGTATTATAGTATTTCCCCAAGCAAAAGGAAGCTCTCATTAAGAGACTTGATCAGTTGGAGGCACAAAGCCATGAAGTCAAAATGGTAGGAATAGAAGATGTTAATGCAGCCACCACCCTGATAACACTGAAAATCCTCCGTTCTATTAAGTATATATTTTTTTTGGAAAAAACCTACACAATTGCTTGGTATATTCAGGAGTATCAGGAAATGTAATGCCATATTCTATTTGCCAGAAATTGGGTCTCAATCCAATTCGTACCAACAAAAAAGTGGTATAGTTGGATAAAACTGAAGTCAATGTAATTGGGGAGCTAAAAAATGTTTACATTCAGCTGGGCGCTGATCCTCGAGTATCCCGTTACATAGATATCCAAGTTGTTGACATACCTCAAGTATACGTGATGCTACTCAGTAGAGATTGGTCTAAGACTTTGAGAGGATACTTTTCAACATGTTTCATGTATCTGTGGCTTCCATGGAAAGGGGTGAGTAACCAGATACAAATTGATAGTGAGCCTAGGTTGAAGAAGTCGATTACTGACTATGGAGCCACTAATGAGGTAGCTTATATAGAGGTAAGTCTTGGAGTTTATAAAATGAATGAAATTCTAACTTTCACAACTCCACCCGTATCCAAGCCACAACAAGTTGATGCTCTCGATCAAATGAAGAGGATCAAGAAATTCATGATGAGGATGTGACAAGGGATGCAATTGTTAGGAAATGGCCTTCAGCTCGAAGATTTGCTTCTACTTCAATGATGTAGAATTCACCACCAAGAACACTTAGAGGTGGTGTGCATTACTTGTTAAAATGAAGTTATGAAATTGATGAGTCCCCCTTCTGATGAAGACATTGATTATGACACTACACCTGAAGAATGCAAAGAACATGAGCCTGGAATAGAAATTCCTCAATAGAAGAAAGATGAACAAGCAAAAGATCCAACTACAACCATAACAGAGCTGCGTGTTGAACAACCTATTCTCGCAACTGCTGAAATTCCTTTTGATACACATGAGTCAGTAGTGCATCTTATGAAGGATTCCACGAATGCTATTCTTGAAGAATGATAATCAGACTTAGAACCAATGCAAGTTCCCACAATTACCATTTCCAAAGAACATAATATAAGGAAGATCAAAGATGAGATCCAACTTTTGAAGATTGATGGATCTAGATCCAAGCAAGGCAGTGGAGCTGGAATTGAACTGACTAGTGCCAAAAAGAAAACTTTTCTAGCCTTGTATCGACTCCAATTCTCTTGTATGAACAATATGATTGAATATGAGGCCTTAGTTAGAGGACTCCTTTTTGCCCTCAAGAAAGGAGCTAAATTCTTAAAGGTGCAAGGTGATTCCAAGTTGGTGGTTAAGAAAGTAAGGAGTCGGCATGCATGTCATGATAAAATGTTGGCAACATATAGGAACCGGGTATGGGGGCTGATTGAAGATTTTGATGCTTTTGACATTCATTTAGTACCTAGAAAAAGAAATGGCATATCAGATACATTGGTTGTGTTACAAGTATGGTTGTCATTGCACCAAAAGATTGACTTGTTAATGCTCGATAAAACCACTAGACTTATAGAATCCACATGAGGTGGTTAAGCCATGTCACATACCCGAGCGTTGTGCTGCACAACACAAGGAGACCAAGGGTGCACACCTTGCAACAATCCCCCCCCAACACAAGCAAAGGGGTTTGAACCCGTGATCCAAGCTTTGATACCACTTGTTAGATGTATGGTTGTTGCACCAAAAGATAGACCTATTAATGCCTGATACAACCACTAGAGTTATAGAATCCATAACACAAGGAGACCAAGGGCACACACCTTGCAATAAGCTGTAGAAGCAAGTATGTTGGAACTAGTAAGTCAGTCTCCTTTGAAAATATTCTCTATAGAACTGGTCTCAACCCTTGCAGTACCCAACAAAATCACTCATTTCCAAGTCTTTGAGGGAAATAGACACATTGTAGCTTTCCTTGATAATTCTACTTCCTTTTAAGAACAAATTATCGATGAAGATGATAGATCTGACACTGCCGATGAAGACAGTAATGAGGATATTGTTAACCTCCCCATTAATGTTATTCCTAAAGTTATGGTCACCTTAGAGTGACTTTTTGACTCCGATCCCAAGGTAAAAGAAAGATTGACCACTGATTCAGATGCTAGAAAATATGAACCACACAATATTGGTCAAGAAGGTCAAGAGAAGATAGTTTACATCAGGAAGATTTGCACTCCCACTAAGAGGGAGAAAATATTACAAATTTTGAAGGAGGATGTTGATGTTATAGTTGGGGGTATGAAGACCTGAAAAACATTTGATACATCTATTATTACACATGATATACCATTAAAACCCAACACAAAACCATTCAGAAAGAAGCAATGGCCTATCAATTTGTTGATAGAGCCTTTTATTTTCAAGGAAGTTCAAAAATTGCTTGCTGCTAGGATTACTTTCCCTGTACACCATTCCACCTAGATGGATAACCTGGTACTAGTACGAAAGAAGAATGGAGAGATAAGGCTATGTGTAGATTTTTGAAATCTCACCAAGGCATTAGAAAAGGACAACTATCCCTTACCTTCCTTAGATGAGGTTTTGCAGATTGTGAATGGTTCACAAATGATGTTGTTCCTTGATGACTATTCTGGGTATAATTAAGTGTTGGTCAATCTTGAAGATTGTTTGAAGACAAATTTCACCACTAAATGGGGTACTTATGCATATCGCCGAATGCCATTCATGTTGATAAACACTAGCGCAACCTTTCAAAGAGATATGGATACTGCCTTCAAGGAGTTTATTGGCAAGTGCATCATCATATATATGGACGACCTCACCATATTCTCTAAAATCAGGAAAGGTCATCTAGACCACCAACATAAAGTGTTAGAAAGATGCTGAAAGTATGGGATATCCCTTAATCCAAAGAAGTGTGTGTTTGGGGTTGTTGAAGGGAAACTCCTTGGTCATGTGATCTTTGAAAGAGGAATATCAATCAACCCGGATCGAGTGGAAGCCTTGCTGAAATTGCAAATATTAGGAATTAAAAAGGAGATGAGATCTTTCTTCTAGAAGATTAATTTTGTGAGAAAATTCATCACTGGATTTGCAGAAATAGTCAAACCATTGAATGAGATGATGAAGAAGGATGCCAAGATAGAATGGAACACTAAAGCAGAAGAGTCATTTCCATAGATCAAGAAAAGCATTGCAAAATCTCTTGTGTTGACCAGTCCTGATTACACCTTTCCATTCTATATATATTATTTTGCTTCATTATATTATGGCGTTGTTGTTCTAACACAGAGGTAAGAAGGAGATGAAAAACCAACCACATTCATGATTTCACCTTTTAAAAATGCTAAAGTAAGGTACTTAGCTCTTGAAAAGCAAGCTTTCTCTTTGGTAAGAGTTAAGAAATTTAGACATTACATCTTAAGGAGTAAGATATATGTAATTTTGCCGGATCAAGTAGTTAACACACTGCTAATGCAGTCAAAACTAGGAGAACATAGTGGGAAATGGATGGCTATCCTACAAGAGTTGGATCTGGAAATGCATCCCATGAGATTAGTAAGAGGTCAAGGATTGTCGCAAGTTATGGCAACTGATACACCCCACATTCAGTTCCAATAATACACTCTTGAGTCATTCATGCAAGATCCCTGGTACACCGACTTGATATTTATTCCACAAAACAATAGATGCCCAGAAGGATTGACTACAACACAGAGGTGAGCCTTGAGGCTCAAAAGTGCCAATTATATGATTAAATATTCAACACTCTATCAAAAAAATTATGAAGGCATCTATCTCAGATATCTAGATCGCCAAGAAGCAAGCAAGATGATGGAAGAGTTTCATGGGAAGTATGGTACGAGCCATGGGTCAACATATGCAACAACGCATCAAATACTTAAAGCGGGTTTTTAATGGCCTAGTATCTTCAAGGACACTCATGAACATGTAAGACACTATCACACCTATTAGACAACGACTTCTAGAGGAAGGAATCTAGCTATGCCCCTTCAGCCAGTTTTCGAGGTCAGACCTTTTGCCCAATGGGCATTGGATTTTGTTGGAGTAATTCATCCCAATTTATCTACAGGGCACAAATTCATCTTGATAGCCATTGATTATTGCACCCACTAGACAAAAGCCCAAGCATGTAAGAATGCTACTACGGAAATAGTCCTTAAATTCCTCAAAGAACATATCATCACTAGGTTTGGAATGCCCTTCACTTTGGTATGTGACAACAACCCAACTTTTACTTCTGCACAATTAATGCAATGGGCATATGAATTCAAGGTAGTTCTTAAATTTTCATCTAACTATTATCCTTTGGGAAATGGAGTAGCGAAGTCTACAAACCAGAATATCTTAGACGTCATTAAGAAGCTGCTTGAGAAGAATCCTAGGGATTGGAACAACCAATTGAAGTACGCCCTTTGGGGTGATAGAACAATAATTAAGGCTTCCCTAGGGACTTCTCCATATTACCTTGTCTATAGCCAAAACCCTATTTTCTCGGTCAATTTACAAATCCCTGTACTCCAATTGATGAAAGAACTTGAAATTGAGGACCAGGTGGAAGTCCACCTCCTGAATTTGTTGAAACTTGATGAGCATAGGATAAATACATTACAACATTTCACTAAGCATCATGCTGTCGTTAAGCGATGGTTTAATAAAAGAGCCAAGGTGAAAGCCTTCCAGATCTTTGACTTAGTTCTTTTATGGGACAAAGCCAAAGAAAAGAAGGGTGATCACCATAAATTTGAAAGGCTATGGTTAGGTTGCAACCAAATTTCTGAAATCTTAGGAGAGAACACCTTCCGATTGAGCTCCTTAACTGGGGAACCTGTACCATTGCTTGTCAATGGTCAGTTTCTCAAGCATTATTTTGATTAATCTAAAATTGAGCTTGATCCTTTGTATCATAGTAATTTATAACTCATTTGTTTTCTTTGTTTGCTTTGTTTTCTTTTGTTTTGGTTATTTGTGTTTTATTTCATTTTGTTTTGTTGTTGTTTTTCATTGCTTGGTTTCATTTACTCTCAAAGTTTCTGATATGGTAGATGTTATTTGCATAACATGGTTGTGTTTTGAGAGACTTCGACTCTTAGCTCTTTATAACTTCATTATCCCTGGATAGTTTGGAAATCCTTACCTACATTCGTCCAAGGTGGAATATAAAAGGTTAATCATGATTTGAGTTCTTGATATTCAATTGGCGAAGACTAAGTTGATTGCCCAACACCATCATCACACTAAGATACATCATGAAATCCTTGAAGATATCAGTAGGGATTGTTTCCAAGTGAAAAATCTGAAGTCAAGTTGTTTATTGTTGTCCACCGTGGTCCCCAACCTGGTCTCAAAGCTTCATTGCTTTGAAAGTTGCTTTAATTTTCAAGCAGTCAAGGCTTTATATCCAATAAATGAAAGTATGTTCCAAAAAAAAAAAGGAGAAAAGAATGATAGTGAAAATATTAATCTAATGCAGCTTATTAGGGTGTCTCAAGTAATCTCCACCGGGGCTATTGACACCTGGTTGGAAGTGGAGCACTGCTTGGCAGGGACCAGAGGTATCTCTGTTGGGGCTATAGATGCATGACTGGTAGCAAAGCTATGCCCAAGATAGTATTGTACAAAACATATGGCTGATTTCACGCACGTAGCTTGGACCCATGTTCTATTGTTGATCTTCATGATTAGAACGATGGGGTAATTAATCAAAAGCACACACTTAAGGCTGATCATGTTTTGTCCTAAGTTGATTATATGGTCATTTGTTCATTCATGCTTTTCCTTTTATGTATTACCTTGAATGATAGTAGTCTTGGAAGTCTGCGAAACCAGAGATTCTGACGTTCTAAAATGCCTAGAGTCATTTTTTTCCCAGAAAGTCACCATTTGTTATGCCTTGCATATCTACCCCCATCATTTTCTTTGGCATAAAAATGTGGGTCCCCCTTTGCCTATCTTTTATTTTCTTTCTTTTTTCCTTCTCTCATGTTTTTGTTGTGAACACCTCAGAACCCCAAAACTCCGAAGTTCTGAGGTGCCCTTTTTGTTTGTTTTTGTCTTTGCTTCGGAACCCTGGATTTCCTAAGCGTTCTTTGTGTCTTTGTTTTTTTGTCAAGACCTTGGAACTTCAGAACCCTAAAGTCCCGAAGTCTTGTTTGCGTTGTTTTGTTGAAGAACCCAAAACCTTGGAACCCCAAAGTTCCGAAGCATTCTTTTCTTTGTTGTGTGGATGCCTCAAAATTCGGGAATCCTGAGTTCTTCGTGTTTTGTTTGAGTTTCAAGATTTCAGAAACCCGAACTCCCAAACTCCCCTTGTATTTCTGCTTGGAACTCTAGAACCTTGAAGTCTTGAGGCATATTTTTGTGTGGGCCTTGGAACCTCAAAACCTCAAAATTTGGAGCTTCCCTTTGTTTTGTCTCAAGATCTCGGAACCCCGGAACCCTGAGGTCGTGTTTAGTGAGGTTGTACGGTCACCGAATGGGGGGTATAAATAGGGTAAGATGGGTGATTTTCATTCATTTGTGCATTCCTCCGCTGTGAAATTTGAGCTCTCCCTCCACACGTTCTGATTCCTTGCTCGTTCATGTCTTTTGCTTTGCCCCCTAGTCAGGTTGATTCGTTTGTCTCGTTTTATTGTCTTTTTGCGTCTTTTAGCTAGGTTAGATTAAATTTTCCATGCTTTCAATAAAATTGGCCGATTTGATTTTCTTTTTTTGTGAAACCCTAAGTTTCGGTATTTTAGGATTTTAGAACCCTACAATCCCAAAACACTTAAGTTCTACCCCATCCAACACCTTGGAACCCCAGAGTTTCGAGGTTCTCTTTCGAAAGAGTCTTACCCACCTCGGGATTCCGAAACTCTGAAATCCCGAAATTGTTGCACCTTGTAAAAGTTTGTTTTACCCATCTCAGAACCCCGGAACTCCAGAGTTCTGAAATTGATCCTTGGAGTGTTTTACCTATCTCATAACCCCAAAACCCTAGAGTTCTAAAATTTACCTTTTGAGGTCCTTTTCCAAACCCGGAATCTCAGAGTTCCGAAATTAGTTAATTTTCTCTTTCCTCAACCTGGGACCCTGGAATCCTGAAATCAACTATTTTAAAGAAGTTTTGTGCCTCAGAACCCCAAAGTTCTGAAGTATGTAGTGATTTGATGATATGAAGTAATTGTTACAAGTGTGGTTGCCGTTGCACCAAAAGATTGACTTGTTAATGCCTGATACAACCACTAGAGTTATAGAATCCATAGGAGGTGGTTAAGCCATGTCACAAACCCAAGCGCTGTGCTACACAACACAAGGAGACCAAGGGCGCACGCCTTGCAACAATCCCCCTAGTGCAAGTAAGGGGTTTGAACCTATGACCAAGCTTTGATATGACTTGTTACAAGTGTGGTTGTCGTTGCACCAAAAGATCAACCTGTTAATGCCTGGTACAACCACTAGACTTATAGAATTCATAGGAGGCAATTTAGTCGTGTCACAAACCCAAGAGCTACGTTGCACAACACAAGGAGACCAAGGGTGCACACCTTGCAATAGTAATGGCTAATTATAGGTCTTTTCTTGCAGGATAAATCAAATTGATGGACCCATCTTCAAGCAAGAAGAGGACAAAGGAAGAAGCCAAGCTCAACAAGAAGCTAATAACAATGAAGTATCAGTATTAAGGGCATAATCTCGCCTCAAAGTTGGAAGATGAAGTTCAGTGGGTGACCGATACTGAAATCGAGCATATAGAGATTGAAGACATCAAAACCCAATTGACACTTACACCTCACATCCTTGAAGCACTATATAGGAGAATTAAGAGATCAGGGTTGGTACAGGCGATTATTTTTCCTCAAGCTATGAAGTCAACTGAACTCATAATGACTATTGCTAAATGCTACCGGCCAGATTCAAGACAATGTGATAATGTAAATGGGAATGTAATTATAGACCTGTCCCCTGACATGATAGGAATGACTTTTGGGATACTGGTGAGGGAAGAGGTTCTAGTGACAACCGAAGAGCAATCCACCTCTATATTTGTGAAGAATGCTACTAATTACAAAATACACATTAATGAAGCATGGCTTGAGGAACCAAGGAAGATAGGGCTAAAGGCTACAAAAATTCCGAGAGCCAATTTCTAGAGGCCTCAAAGAGACCTTATCATCATGTTGAGCAAAACCTTTGGAAAGCTAGACTATAGGCATTTTCACACATGGATGTTCCACTACATGACCACAATTTTGATTGGCCACAAATTATTTTAGATAACATTCATAATCAGATGATCACAATCCTTTAAACGAAGAAGTTCTTCATGACTTCTTACATTATATGGGTGGTCGTTCAGGTTGGTAAATTCCCAGTACTAAAAACTAAAGGAAAATTAGAGAAGAATTTGGACAAAAAAGAGTGTGGGAGTAATACACTCAATTACATATCTCTCAGGCTAAGTTACATTTCAAAAGATTAAATGATGAATTTATTTATGTTATAATAATAAAATTGACAAGAGATGTAGGATACAGACTAACCCCATAAGCAATGAAAATGATCAAGGAATGGGGGTGTTGGTTTTTACAAAACCAACGATCAACATATCTATGGGTTAGTATATTTACAGGGAATCCTTTTCTTTTACCAAGATTTTGTAGCAGTAGGATAATTATTTTGGAATATGCTAGGCAATTGGTCAACATATAGGCAATGTTGATTTTTAAACATAAAATGGGGATTACTCTACCCATGTCCCTAGAACATTATACATGTCCTAATATACAAGCAACCAATGCAACATAACAAGAGCTCCAGGGTTTGAGTTTATAAGAACTTAATTACTCAAGGGACCTATATGACCCATATGGTAAGCTAAAATAGATGATGCCTATTTCTTACAAGGGTCACAAGCCAGCTTTAGAGGAATTTTGGGCTAATTTTTAGGACAAATTTGAGGTAAGGGAGAAGGGATATTATAGGTTGTTAGTGCCACAGATCATTTTTTTTGAAATTAAAACAAATATCCCTAAGGAGTTAAGGGACGATGGTGAGCTTCTTGATCCTAAATTCAAAGAAAAAGGAATTGATCAAAGACCGCTTACTCCTATCAGATGGTCCAACCAAGAAGAGTTGGATATGAAAATTGTTACTGCAAAGGTTTTGGAGAGGATGAGATGATGGCTAAGCTTGAGGATCTGACCAAGTGCTACCAAGGAGAAGAAAAAGGGCAAAGTTGTTGATAACCCTCAAACCAAAGTCCACAAAGAATATGTAAGAAGAATGAGGTCTGATTCAAGGAAAAATACTTCCACTGATCCGAAGGAGGCAGTGGCACTAATTGACAACTGGGAGCTCAAGACGTAGTTGGATGTCAAAATGAAAGAGTCCCAATTCTTGAAAACTATCATGGAACATGGGATCACTATAGGGTTACGAGTAATCCCACAAGCTTCTATCACCCCCATTGTTCCTACCATAGGTATTGTTCCAGGAGAGGGTGCCTCTCAAGAGGAAGCTATTGAAACACAACCTCCTGTTGCTTCTTCAACTCAATAGGCTACACCTCCTCCCATGCCAACCTGAGAACGAGTTATCATCCATAACATAGAGACAAATTCTGATGAAGATGATGAACCCATTGCAATTGTAGCAAAGAGGAGGAAAATTGAAAAGAAATCAAAAGAGCCATGAGAAGAGCCTAGTGCAACTCAACCGAGGAATCAACCCAAAGCTACAAGAGAGCCAATAGTACATGTACAACCAATGGAAATTCATGTACAGGTTATGGGAGAAGAGGTGCATGAAGAGGTACATGATGATGATAATGATGAACAAGATGAAAGAATGGTCCTTATGCCTCAAGACCATGAAATATTGCTTCAACAACTAGGAGGAAATGAGAAAGATCATGAAACTAAAACAAAAATACCATTTGAAGAAGAAGTTTCTGAGAAGTTGGAAGAGATAGAAAGACAAAAACAACCCAATCCAGTTTAGGCCCTTCAGGTTGATCTTGCTCAACAAGTTGCCCAACTCTATCGAAGGCCAACAACTCCTGTAGAGTAGAAAGAAGGACGACAAGATGAAGAACACTAGGAAGAAGAGAAGGAACAAAATATAGAATCTCACAGGATCACCACAAATGTAACAGTGTAGGGAGGAGAACAAGATGACACTGTGCCCCAGTGGTTAAGTCTCACTTTCAAGAAGAAGGAAAAGGTCATCCTCTCGAATATAACCTTGCACGATGAAATTACAAAATCTCCAAGGAGACCGAAAAAGCAAAGATAATTCATCATCTTTCAAGGACAGACTCAGGAGAGGCAATCGCCAATATAGTAGCACCGATATAGGATTCTGAGGGATCATCCTAAGCTACCCCTAGATACCAAGTGTTTAAGGTTAACCTGTGTAAACAGACTAAGTGGGGAGAGATTAATACTATAGTTGCTGGTACATATATTGTTCAGTCAAGGATGAAGAAGGAGTATAAAACTAAGGCAAAGGTTAAGGCAAAATTGAGGCAGTATAAGTAGTTGATTAGGGAAATAGCTAAACCTCTTGATTCCAGAACCGATGATACCTTACCATCCACTTCGTCGTTCCCTCAAGGTGATATAAAAGCATTATACGAGATGAAGAAAGTAACAACAACGGTTAGGACCTGGGCTCAAGATCAAATGGATAAGGTTAAAATGTTCTTGCATAACACATTGAAGAAGTTTTCAAAACCTCATGATAATGAGAAATCTCTTGTCACCTGTTCCAAGCAGTGGGAACAACATATCCTTTATCTCTCACAATTGCATAAAATGCTTAAGAAGATTCAAAGATTGGGATAAGAGACCATTGTAAAAGAAGACTTGCTAGGAGGAGAGAGTATTGGTAACTTGCAGTCATATATAGATATTACAGATTAAAAATGGAGATCATGGAGCAGTGCCGCACCAAGCTTCTTAAGGAACATCCTTCGTTTCTTAAAACACTTGAAAAATATGAGCATGTATTGGTTAAATTGTTGGGGAAGTATGGTTATAACCTTAAGCAAGGAGGAGTACTCCATCAAGAGACCATACTTAGCCGATGGGAATCTTTTATTGCTGACTATTTCGTAGCCACTACGGAATTTACCATAGAAACAATAGATAGATATATGTATGTGGTGTTTGAATGCCAGGGTGCACAATTAATGATAGATGATATGATCAATAGGTTAGAAAATGTAAAAGAGATACTTAGAGTATCTAAATTTAGAATCTAGTACATCGCTGACCCTCCTGCTGTTTTGATGGAATGCCTCCTCACCAACTACCAAAGCTACAAGAAGAATAAAAAGAAAAATAGACAGTTATGAAAGGAAAATGCATGCTAGAACTCCGTCACCACCAACACTACTGAGCTGTCAACTGGAGTTGTATTTAATACTTTCTTTTTGAGCATTCTTTTTGCATGTTTCGAACTTCTTGTTGTTGGAGCACCGTTTTGGAAGTGAACTTTGAGTACCAATTTAGTAGCACTTAACTAGAGTTCACGGGTAGCGACTTGCATGTTGACTGTGACTCCCTCCTTTTTGTAGTCCTAGTTTGTAGGCATGATTCCTTCTTAGAATGTAGGGTAAAACTCTATAAATTGTAGAATTTGGGCCATTTTGAGGGTCTGTGAATTGATGATTCAAGGCTATTTAGTTAGCAAATTTAGTTTTATGCAATTTATTTCCCATGAACTCTTGAAGATTCTGTTATTCATTTTACAAAAGATTAATACAAAAGCAACTTGTGGATTGCCCGATCTACAATACTTGTTCTCTTGGTTACTGATCTTCGTAGTCTGGTATCTTCTTTCATTTGAATCAATAACTTGTCCTTCCAAGCTTTATTTTTTATGAATCATATTGCACATGTTAATGGTGTAGGAGGATAAAATGGTAGAGTGATTATATGATCTTGTGATTGTCATTTCCGTTTATGTGTGGGTTGTATGACTTTGCATATTTGCTGGAGCATCCCTTTTGAATGCTCATTAGATGTTATTGATAGCACCTAACTGTGATCCATTGACTTTGTGTTTAATTAAGTTGCTCAGTATTTGTTTAGTTATTATCTCTTGTTGTTACCCTGATCGATCTTTTGAAGTTTTTTTATCAAGTGAAAATAAAAAAATACAAAAAAGGATTTTGTTTGTTTTGTTTCAACCAACAGGCCCCTTGACAAGTACAATCACATCAACAACTGAGTGAGCCAACAACATCGTGACCCGACTATAGAGACCTTGGAGTAATTAGTCTTTCAAGATTGATTGCTTTTTAGGAGAGGTGGTATACATTTCATATTCTACTCAATTGTTGGTGAGTCTGTCGAAACACCTGTCAACAAGACCCATTAAGAAATATCCATATAGAGTGGAACAATGAGATCATAA
This sequence comes from Cryptomeria japonica, assembly GCF_030272615.1. NCBI lineage: Eukaryota > Viridiplantae > Streptophyta > Pinopsida > Cupressales > Cupressaceae > Cryptomeria > Cryptomeria japonica. Next base: position 699,589,693 of record NC_081415.1, on the reverse strand, counting down.
GTAAAACATAGTTTTGGGAAAATACTAAAGTGCTATGAAATAATATAGAAAATCATAGAAGAATGTGTAATAAGTATGACATGAGTAGCTATATCAAATAGGGTACAATCATACATGTTGGAATCAGGGAACATTGAGAGGGGGGGTGGTGAATCAGTGTTTAGCTAGTTCTTAAATTTTTTGATTTTATCTTAAACCACCATAAGCATAAGCATGAAACTAAAATGCAGAAACACAAAACAATCAACCACAAAATCATAACACCAAGATTTTTATGTGGAAACCCAAATGGGAAAAACCACAGTGGGATTTGAACCCACAATATTATTCCACTATGGCCAGTAGCAAAACAATATTACAAAAGGGAATGCACTTTGCATTCAAGCACACTTCCTAGAGCTTACAACTAAATTAAAATAAGGGCTACAACCTCAGAAGGCTCACTACCTTACAAATCATTTACAATGATGAATTACATTGAATGAACTCCAAAATAGCATCTAACAATGCCTAGACGAGTTTTGGTTAAGTGCAAAACTATGACTGTATCTCCTCTGCAACCCTGCTCTATTTTTTTTTTTTATTATAATCTCAGTCAGATACCAAATCAAGAATGTGCATGTGAAACTGTGCCAAAAGGAATTCTTGATCACTACTCATTCATATTACTTCATACAACACATCAAAAAGATCTTCTATACTGGTCTTATATATCTGCAATCACAAAATAAACAATTATCAAGTCCGCCTGAAGTGTAACGTGTAATCATTAGTTGGATTGAACCGGATCATCAAAAACATAAGCGGATCACCCAAATGATGATAAAATGATTTTTATAAGTCAGCACTATCATCCCAAGAACGAATCTGTCCATTGCAATCACCAAGAAGCTTCCAGACCAAAATTGCTCTGCTCAACCTGAATTACCAGAGTCAGATTACCGATTACCAGACCACAATAACTTCCAGATATCAAAATTCTTGATTACTAGATAGGATTTATAAGGAGAGTTGCCATAAATGAAAACCCTAAACCATTAATCAAGCATCGATATCCACCGGATGAGTGTTAAATACCAACAACACATGTACCAAAGTATGATGATTGTATATCAAATCATAACATGAAAATGGGAATGCCCTAACTTGTAAATTTGCATCCTCAATTCCACCAAATGATATTATTAGTGCTGGGGAAGGAAGCACGCTGTAAAATAAATAACCATAAAATATGAATTCATTAAATTCATCATGGGAAGATAAATAAATATCATTACGCTCATCACTAAATGTATATTATTGATAGACCAAGAGCCATATAAAAGGGAAGATGGACTATAAAGTGTGTATGAAGGTGAAATATATGTATCAACATTACTAGGATCCTCAAGGCAAGATGAAGCAATGAAGACAAAAACAAGATAACCCATAAGTGAATAAATAAAGATAACATAAAATGTATAAAATGTATGTTTAGCAGGAATAGAACTATTTGAATGTTCCTAGATGTATTGTGATAGGTTGGAGCTAAATTATCACCAACATGAACCAAATCATGGGAAATAAAGTTGCTCAAAGGTAACACATCATCATGATCATGGATATCATTAATTATAAGAAGAGTAGAAGCATCATGAAGCTCATGGATAAGTAAAGTAATTGTGTTTAAGATAGGAAAATGAAATAACAAGATCTAAGGAAAAATCACACTTGCAATGAAGAAACATCTCCATCAATGAACATCCTCATTCATAATGATGCAGGAGCATCTATGGTTAAAGAGATATCATCAACAACCGAAAATATGTGCACTTAATTTTTGTAAGGTTTTTATTGAGTAATATTGTGGGATGAATAAATTATAACAAAAGGCCAAAATTTTATTAGATATTTGTGGCCATAGTTTAGGAGGCAAGTTTGCTAAGAGATTTAAATTTGAATGTGGCATATTCTTGTTCAAAATTGAAATATTCCTTTTTGGGTGTGATATTTTGGGAGTCACCATTTTGAACACTCATTACTTACCTCCTAAATGATAGAAATTCAAAATAGATGCCAAGAATGAGTTATGGGTT